>NW_005188833.1:3482-11441 GCF_000239375.1 Pundamilia nyererei
AAAAAAAAATATATATGTGTATTTCTCAATTTCTCTGCATTTTATATGATGCCCATGTATTATTTTCCATCAAATTTAACTTTTAATTATTTGAAAATTAATGCATTCTGCTGTTATTTACCTTTTTTTTTTGGAAAAGGGCATTCATTTCTGAAAACAGGACCACATTTAAAATGAGAGAAATAAAAGTCCAACCATATCTCTATGATTATGTTCCTTTTTTGCTGAAAATCTGTCCCTAAAGCTCCTGTTTATGACAGACTTGAGTTAGAAATATTATTTTGGGCAATTTATTTGATTCAAAAAGTAAAATGAACCAGGATATAATTTTCAGCCCAGTAACAACTAATTGGAATCAATTATTTAATCCATGCACTATGCAGCCTACGATCAGCCTTGCTTTTAAATGCTTCCAATCAAATTCTGCAGGATTTGAGACACAAGTCCCTGCTGAAAGTCATTCCACAAACTTGTTTACTACTCACTGTTGTGTCGCTCGCTGGTCCAGGGACATGGCTTCTGTGTCATGGTGAATAGGGTGTCAGAGATGTCGGACAGAAGGCAGTCCAGGTCAAACATGTGGACCTCCGCGGGGACAGCCTCAGGTTCCTGGTATGTCTGATAGGGCCATTTGTCCTGCCTGGCTTGGCAGATCTGACCCTGCCAAACATCAACAAGGAATCAGAACACTTACAGGATCTGACATGCCAAGTTAATCCCAGATCTATCCATTAGGGGCTCAACATAAATAGAGCTGGAAAGTCCTAATTCATCAATGACTTCTAGTTCTCCCAATCTGTGCCTGCAATTAGTGCTCTATGAAAACTTTGTGCCACGTTTGTTCCGCTGATAAATGACAAAATGCCTCTCAAAACTAATATTAAAACAGCAAGAAAAAAAACATCTATCCCCATTTACACACACAACAAAACTGCACACCTACAGCATTCACAACTTCAACATGAAACATGTGCTAAGCTGTCACCTCTCTCTCCCCCCCCCCCCATCCCTTTCTGCCCCTTCTCCTTTGGAAACCCAGTGAACAACTCACAGAAATGAAGCGCCAAAGCCAGCCTGTTTGAGATGCTTTGTTTCACCCCGATCTTCTACTCCGCCTTTACCTTCCACTTCTAAGCCCAGGGCCACATTTATAGGGAAGCCCACCAGATTGAGCCGGAAACTATTTCTGATTACGTCTGAACACACGACATCCCCTCTTAGAATACAAGCACGCACGAGCAGAAATGAGGTAAGATTGTTGTGCGCACATGTATGTGTGTATGTGTGCGCGTGTGCATGTGGGGTGCATCATGAAAAAGCTGTTTTGACACATTGTTCAGAAACACTGGGCCCTCACAGGTTTTCATTATGTTGGCTTTGTTCATTTCTTTATTTTGATGTCTCACCATTTCAATAAGAGTGGCAGCCTTTTGTCCCTGACCTAATTCTGGGAGTCGCACACACACACACACACGTGCATGCAAACTGTAAAAGGCCCCTGCTAAACACAAACTGATGCTGCTTGGAGAAAATATACACATGCATATGAGCGGCTGAAAGACTGCAGCATCAATTACATCGTTTGGCGAGAAGTTTCATTTCAAAGGAGATTCTCCTAGATCTAAATCTAACTAAACTTTGGTATCCAGAAGGACGCAATTTTTTTTTAATCAAAGCCATTAGTGAACCTTACCCTACCCTACAGATTACCCAACTTTTAAAACATTTGCATCTCCCACCTATCAAGTTTGAATTTCATTCAACGACGTTGGTCCTTCCTTCCTGGAGGAGAGGGGGCCCACCTAAATTATTGAACTGTTTCATCCCTGCACTACAAGTTGACTTCTCTGGTCCTCAGAGAGGGGTCTTCTTACGGTTCCGTGTGCCAGTCCAAGAAATGAGGTTGATTGTGCCTTCCACACCTTAGCTCCAAAACTGCAGAACAGCTCAATTCTCTTTGTGCCCGTTTAAAAAGGCAGCTTAACCCTGTAACACCAAGTGCTTCGTATTTAATGGGTGAGGTTTTGAGACTGCTACATTGTCAGTGTGATTGTTTTTCATTGTTGTTCATTAAATAATGTATTCAAAAACATTTGATTTTTCTGTAAATTATTTGATGGCTCAGAGTGTACAGTGCTTGTAGTGTGTGTTCATTTTGTTTACTTATGTGTGTGTCTCCCTTTTGCAGAGTGAATTTTTTTTTTCCTTACTCGTTTACACAGCATTATCACCTAATAGGATATTATTTCACTCTCAGACTGAATATAAGGGCTAAGTCTAGTGATCTTAATTTTCAGCCTTTTTCGTGTTATTATTAGAGCAGCTTTCCAGCTGCCTTCTTCACTCTAAACCACACACTACATCCTTCAGGTCCCTGCAACCTACTGAAATAGGGAAGGTGTGACCAGGTTTTGAAGAACAGCTCAGGGTCAGCTTCCCCTGAACCCACTGCTCCACCTCTCCCATGCAGCTGAGCCACAAACCACACCCTGCTACAGTCTGTAAATGAACTGTGTAAAAATCTATTGAAATACATTGTCACTGTAGATAATAATCTGAACGTTATTTTACAATTCTACTTTATTAGAAAGTGGTTGATGCTAAAAATGTAAAGCCAATTAAATTTTAGACTAGGGCTGTCACAGGTTAAAAGTGCACAACTAACTGTGTAACTGCATATATGACATACGACATTCACACTTTTGACTAGTGTTTTTCTAAGCACTAAATGTAATCTGTTAAGAGAATGGTGTGATAAGAATATGAGTGCACAGAGCATAAAAACACAGTGAAGTGATCTTTGACCTGTCAGCTACTTGCTGATATTGGCCTTGCCGCGTAATCCATCAAAAGACGGGTCAGACACAGCATTATTATTGAAGTTTTCCTAATGTTGAACTCAAGTAAAGCTTGGACTTCCAGTGCCACAGCACATCTACAGAAAAATGAAAAATTAGAGCCCATGAAAGATGAAATATGAGGAATACTATCATGAATGAGGCACCTCCCTCTCTCTGCCCCCCCCCCGCGTTTCTCCTCTCTGCCACTAAATATTTTGTCTCTGCCACCTTAGCGTCTCTGTCGAAAGCAGATGCCCCTCTGCTGCCCGGTTTTTGCCAAGTGCTGCTGGAAGTAGGTCATATTTGATTAGGTTACATTCATTTTTTTCACCGTTTTTCTTGAATAAAGATTAAGAGTTATGGGTATTGTTGCAGCAGGCAGTTAGCTGGGTCAGTTGCCTTCATATGTCAGGTTGTGACGCACAGCCCAAGTTGTTTTGCCCATTTCTATTTTCTTTTTTAAATCTCTTTTTTTCTCCCCTCCTCGCTTGTTCAGCCAGGGAGGCTAAATTCAAATGCTAAAAATAGTCGCTTGGTGGTCTTTAGTGATCATATGTCACTACAAGGACATTCAAAAGTAAACAATGTCAGCAGGTCACCCAAAAATTACAATATATGTTGGGTCAGTTGGCCAGCTTCAGCCTACACTCTTCAAAATCAATACTTTTCAACTTTAATTTCCTTGCAATATTGCAATAATGTAGCAATAATGAAGTAATGTGTGACTTCTGACTTACCTCTTGAAGCATTAATAGGATGTCATCCTTCTTTTTCTGAAGCTGCAGCAGAAAAAGACAGAGCGAGTGTGGAAATGAACCATGTTTTTGTTTTTATGCACATCACCTTATGTTAACTAATTACAGTTTTGATCAGGTAAAAGTGTTGGAAAGTGGGGCCATTGGGGTTCATCCTTTGGGGACTATGAAAACGTGACAAACTGTCCAACCAATAGGTACTGATACTGACTTAGAGACAGTTTAAAGATGTACTGTGAATAAGGTGAGCGCTCACCCTCTTCTTGTAGTAAATCCTCCACTTATGGTACTCCTTGATCACTACCTCAATCCTTCTCTTCCAGTAGCTGCCCTCTAATATGATCGCCTGTTGACAGGATGCCAGTGAAACACTAAGTATGTTTTTTTTTTCCAAGGATGAGCTTAAATATGCAACACCTACATCATTCATTCACTCACTTCGGGCTTTCGATGCGCATCTGCCTCCAAGCCATCCAGTGGGGTCACAAAGCCACATACTGGGTTTTTCCTCTTCTCCACATCTGAGCCAAGCAGAAAGAGGGAAAAAAGGACAAGAAAAATCAGCTGCGGCGTAGACATTCATTCTGGAGAAATGTGGATTCACTTGACCCATGTTAGGTCACCCGGTTCTTCTAGTCTCACAATTTAAAAAAAAAAAAAAAAAGCACCAGCACTCACACTGAATGAACCATGCTCTCCAGATTGCATTGTTCAGACGAATCTTATCCCTCCACAGCAACCGCAGACCCTTAAAAGATTTCCATTTAGGAGAGACTATCTTCCCACTGTGGAGAAAAGAAAGGTGGAATATGTATTTGTTTCGGGGAAAATGTGAAAGCCCTTTCATTTATAGTCTTTGAGGAAAAAAGGCATAAACGTGCATAAATGATGTTTATGCCTCTTTTAGAAAAAAAAACAATGGGAACACTGCCTCAAACATATCCTGATTTTGACTAACAGTAGCCAATCAACTTATTCCCCGGTATACAACCCGGCTTTATGTGCTTTCCCCCCCCCTCCCTCACTTTTTCTCTGCCTGCTGAGAATAGAGCTCCTAATGTGAGGTGCTCAAGGAGTTGCTAGGAAGCCTGGGGAAATCATTCTCAACATGCTTTTAATGGACTGACATGGCTGCGTATTATTCAGCCCGAACAGCAGAGACAGCCTATTGCGAAAAAACAAAGAGCAATCAGCAGAGGAACCACTTTACATCAGTCTGGTTAATGATAAATAGCGGAAAGCGGAGCAGCAATCTGTGCGGAATAAGAGGCCATGTCATAGGCTTGGAAAATATATATAAATATATAATAAAAGTACTTGTTTTAAATCTATATTTTTTGTGTTTGATAATAGTTGCACAATGAATCCTGAAACAGTGCCACAATTTGTGAAACTAGATCTATAAACAAATGCAATTTTCCACCCAGTGACAGCAGATTTTTTTAAAAAAGAAAGAAAAAAAAGTCTTCTTTGGGCCAAGGGTTGATGAAAGCTCTTATAAACACGGTTTCAAAGAAAGTGGTCCTCATTTTTTAAGTAAATGAAAAATCAATGTGTAGTCTGATGTTACTGAAACGTAAGCATGTTTAGAGAGTATAGGGAGGTTTCTTTGGTATTTGGTTTGTTTTAAGTGCGGCGGCTTCCTCTGCTATAGTTGTTCATATGCAGGAGCTATTTGTGACATCTTGTAACAAATGGCTGCTCTCAAACAGAAAAAACAAATTTCTAGGGCATCGTGTCAGGAGTTTCTTTCCTTTGCATCAGTCACACTGTCCTTTGTCCAGTCCTGCCAACTAGAATCAAAGTCCACTTTTTTTTGGTGAAAATTTCCAAACTGGTTATGCAACAGACTGACAACACATATACACAAACAACCACAGCATTAACTATCAGCTTTGAAGGGAATTCTATTAAGACAAATATAAATATATATATTAAAAAATATATTTTAAAATATGGTTTAGTTTAGTTCGTTTAGTGAGCTTCGGTTAATTTACAATACTCTTATTTTAAAACAGAGACTGATCCTGTGCATATCGCTGCTTTAAATGTCAGCTCAGAATGAGACACTTTCACATTCTTTGGAGATATTTTCTTCCACATGGTTTAGCTGAACTGAACAAGCAGAAAGCTGAAAATAAAAATGCTGCACGCAGCAGGGACCCACCTGTAGGCCAGTGACATGCACTCGAACAGGCGGGTCAGAGTGGGGTCGATGCTTAGGCTCCCGGAGCTGAGTGGACCGTAGCGGTACGTTTGACACCCCGTTCTGTTCACCGTGTCAAAGTCGTACCTCAGAGACCCTCCACTCTTCCTCCTCCGCGCCGCAGAGTCGCTGTGGGGCGAGGATACCATGAAGTGTCCGCTGTGGATCACCTGAGTGCGGGGGAAAGCTTCGGGCGACGGCCCGGTGCCGGCCACCCGAGCGGGTTCCCCCTCCGGGTCAGAGTCCGATTCTAAGAAGTCCTGAAGCTGGCTCTCTCCGGCCGAGCAAACACTCCCTTTGCCCGCCATTGCGCACTTTCATTCAGCGGTGAGGATCGGACAGAAAGTGAACTTTCTCCTCAGCTGTCTTCCCCCGCTTCCTGTCCTGTTTTCTTCAGATATTTGAATATTTCCTCAAGGAAGAGCCGTTTGCTATCAAGCAATGATTATCCTCATCTGTCAGTGGAGGGCTCAGCCAACCAGCTGCAGGACCTACACCTCTGGAGCACGGTGTGTGTGTGGACTGTTGTGTAACAGCATACTATCATTATGTCAACTTCTCGAACTGGTAAAGTCCCGATGAAAATAGACAGAAAGTGGTAATTATTAATAAACCAAAAAAAAAAAAGTATTAGAAAGTAGGAGTAAACCGGCTTCAAGTGGATATGTCACAGATTCATATTATCATCACTATATACACAAACAACCACAACCTTAACTATCAGCTTTGAAGGGAACTGTATATATATTTTAATTTGCTTCTAAACTTTAACATTTTAGATGTGTTTCAGCAAGCAACAATTCTGTGCATGTAAAAGGATTTCTGCACATTTAAAACATATCACATATATCTGTGTTTAGGAATGATTATTAACAAGTTCTGATCCTTCATAATTGATATTATGGAGCTTTTTTAACCCATAAAGCAAAAAATACCGGCCTCTATTGGCGGTATTCTTTGTTGCATGTTTTCTAATTATTTCTGTGTGTGTGTGTGTGTGTGTGTGTGTGTGTGTGTGTGTGTGTGTGTGTTAAGCCTGAAAATATTTTCTTGAAATATTTCCGGATAAAATAATTTAAAAAGCCTCCACAGCAAGCAGACATGAAGGAGTGGGGCTTCCCTTCACCTCACCTCCAATTGGTTGTAGTAGATGGCTGTCCCTCCCCGAACCTGGGTCTGCTAGAAGCTTCTTCCTGTTGAAAAAGGTTTTTTCCCTCCCACATTTGCCAAGTGCTTGCTCAACAGGATTGTCTGATTGTTGGGGATTGTTCACCGTTCACAGTTCACTGTACTCAAATGGCCTCCAGTCACCAGATCTAAATTTAAAAAAGCACTTTTGGGATGTGGTAGAACAGCAAATTCACATCATGGATTTGGAGCCGACAAATCTTCTATAACTCTATGACACTCTGTAATACTTTGTTGAATCTGTGCCACAAGCACAGATCTGAAGGCAAAAAGGGGTCCAACATGGTACAACCAAGATGTAACTAATGAAGTGTCCAATGAGTGTATATTAGTTCATTCTTAGTCATGACAAAGGAAAAATAACTACAAAGTGCAGCTCTTCAAGTTGAATATACCTTTCACAGTCTCTTAGCCTGTTAGCCCAGTCAGCCTTCTGGTCACTTCTCTAAGCTTTAATGAGTCTCTGGCTGTTCATGGAGGACCCTAAAAATGCCCATATTGTGAGGGGTACACCCGCTTCGGATGTTATCAGTCCATACAGTGGACGTTATTAGCAGAAATCAGTCCCATAGATATGGGCCAGGATTGACCTTCTCTACCTCCTAAACTGTTCAGAAGGTTGTTATCATCCATCAGATGGATGATAATAAACTGTTCAGAAAGTTGTTATCATCCATCCAGATGGATGATCACTAACAGGAGCATGGGAAGTACTCCAGAATCCACTCTCGCTGGAATCTGGTGAATACCGCAGAGTTTACAGGTAAGACAATTTAAACGGAAAGCATTCGTAGAATGACTATTAAAAGTAAGCGATGTTAGTAATACAACGAGTGCCGGAGTCAACCAGAAAACGTCTCCCAGAGTGTGTCCTCTATGAAGAGCAGCCTTTCCTTATTGTCAGCGGTCGCAGCCGCTATAAAATGCTGGTGGGCTCGTTTCCCTTAAAACTGCAAAGGCGGCACGGTGC
>NW_005188834.1:0-4296 GCF_000239375.1 Pundamilia nyererei
TTCTCTTCAATGTGCACAGCGCAGTCCAGGAAAGGCAAACAGTTGTCCTTTGTGTCTTCCCTGGCAAACTTGATGATTTTATCCACAGCGTTAATGTGCGCAGTGAAGGATTCCACTTCTTGTTTCTTGATTTTGACCCAGGTGTCGTCTACATATCTGTACCAGTGGCTGGGTACTCTCCCTTTAAAAGAGCCAAGAGCCTTCCTTTCCACTTCCTCCATGTAAAGGTTGGCTACAATAGGTGACACGGGGGAGCCTATGGCACAGCCATGCCTTCTTCTCATCACTCCTCGACTTAGGTAATAGCCTCTATTCTAGCCTCTACTCTGGTGTTACCTTGTCAATTGGCCAACTGCAGGTAGTCCAAAACGCTGGCTTCTAACTGGCACGCACAGTGAGATCACATATCTCCCATACTTACATCATTACAATGGCTGCCAGTCAGTTTTTGAATTGATTTTAATATTTTAACACTTGTTTTAAGCAAGGACTAGCTCCTACATATCTTCCTGATCTCCTAACGTGCAAGATCTTTGAGGTCTGCGGACCAAATTCTCCTAGTTGTCCCAAAATCCAGATTAAAAAACAGGAGACCAGGCATTTGTGGTGACTGCTCCTAAATTGTGGAATATTTTGCCTCTGCATATCAGGACCTTCCTTGGATACTTTTAAAACCCATCTTTTATTCTCTGACTGTTAAATCAGTATGAGTCTGTTACTTTTGTTTTTACCGTCTTATCTATGATTCTATTCCCTTCTATTTTATGTCTTCTGCCTTGACTATTTTTATTGTGCAGTACTTTGGTTAACAGTTGTTGTTTTAAAAGTGCTATATAAATAAACTTGAATTTAAAAGTCATGAACTCTATGCAAAATGTTTGCTGGGAAACGGCACTGTTCACCTTTCCACATTCTAAGGAAATTAGGTGTTCATTGGAGCAAAGAAGACTAATTAAGTCTTCTGCACCTGGAGGGAGCAGAGGAGCTTCAGCTTGCCCAATACAAGATGTCTGATCTTTGACCTTTAATGTAACAGGAGGGAAAACTTTAAATATGAGCTTAGAAGTGAAAACAAGCTCCACCATCACTGCTGTCAACTAAATTACGTTTCTGTAACAAAAAGAAATTAACACTGTTATGCCTAATATCATAAAATCCAGCTTTAGTGGGGACCTAAAAACAAAAACTGTTTTCTGTCTCCTCCCTCCTCATTTCTCTTCATCTCCTCTGCTCTCACATATGGTGGGAGGGACTAAGACTTCCCATTACCTACTGGGGGATCCCGATAGTTTCCCTGGCCAGATAAGAAATATAATCTCTCCAGCAGGTTCTGGGTCTACCTTGGTGTCAGTTCCCACTTAAGAGTGCCTGAAACACATCTGCATGGGAGGGATCTCAACTAGCTCATTTTAAAACACAGAAGTAGGCAGCTCCTCTCTGAGATCCCTCTGGATGTCTAAGCCTCTTACTGTATCTCCAAGGCTGAGCCCACCCAATAAAGGAAAATAAATATGGATACTTGTATTCCGTCATTATCCAAATTTCATGACCACAGGTTGGGATGTAGATGGATTGGTAGAACTTTGCCTTTGGCTCAGGTCTCTTTTCACCATGACAGTTGAGTACAATGCCTTCATTAATGCTGACTCCCCACAAATCTGCCGGTCCAACTCATGCTCCACCTATCGTGCACAAAAGATCCCCAGATACCAGTAAGCACAACCAGAATTCATACATAAGGCACACTCTCAATTTTTGAGAAAATTAAAGGATTTAAAGTGTGCCTTATAGTGTGGAAAATACATTATACAGAAGAAAAGAATATATCGCGATATATATTGTTACCTCACGTGCTTCAAATTATTCCTCGATATGGATTTTAGGCCATATCCCCCTACAAGCCCTACAAGTAAGCTCTTCCTCCACAAAATAAAGTGAAAAAAAATTACACCACAAACAGTGAATATAAACAACCCAGTTTAGTTTGTTAATAACACAAAGAAACATATTCGAAATCCATACTGCCCACAAGAGAAGGAGTAAACTGTGATATTTAACTGGCTAGCTTTAGGTGGGGTGGAGGTCAGTACAATGAGTGAAAGAAAAAACACACACAGGGTGGCCATCCTGCTCTCAACAGACTGGTTTAGATGATGGAGTAATCCATTCAATTTGTACATTTTATACAAAGTTCTACAGCAGACAGGCAGCAGCTTTTCTGTAAGAATTTTTAAGATTCATTTTAAGCATTGGATTAGTGTTTTTCAACACCTTGTTGAATATCTGCTATGAAGGATTAAGGCAGTTCTGAAGGCAACAGGGGGTTAAATCCAGTATTCTCAAGATGCACCCAATAAAGTGGCCAATGAGTGGATGCACTGTGTATAAAGGCACCAGTCACTGAATAATAAAGGCCAGTAGGTGGCAACAAAAGAGCTTCTGTTCACCCAACACTTGAAGGCTAATCTGACCTCTGACTTTTAATGTCACAAGAGGGAAAAAAAGAAACCCTGTTAATATGAAGTTAGAACTCAAATATCACTGACATCTCATTATGACTCCTCTCTCCTCATGTGTCTTTCTCACCTCCTCTGCATTCATCTCTGGTGGGAGGATGCAGGAATCCATGACGAAAAAGGTTTGTCCTATTCATAGATACAACATTGGTTTTGTTTCATGTTAGTAAGTAAAATAGTCCGCAGATCATCACCACGGTGCAGCCATTTAGTATTATTGTTTGGCCTTTACCTTACAACAAAAATGCCTCAAGGCAACTGTTGTTGTGATTTGACACTATATTATATACAGTGGAACTGAATTGGCTGCAGAGACAGACTTGTATATACGTATACATATATATATACACACACACACACACACACACACCTATCTATCTACATACATAAACATATATATACACATACATACAGTCATGAAACATGGCTCACACATCATCATCCTTTAGAGATAACACGTTTAGGCTGGGAAACAATAAAACAAGAGTTTATAAATTTAACTGATACTTGACCCAGAGGTTTGCGTTTATAGAGCTACAGTCATGAAGGTTTTGTTGAAATTACCAGATGTACTTTAAGGATTGTTTTTGCCCATTTCACTAATACCATCCTTTAGACTTTAGTCTGATCATGTGATGACTTTAAAGAGGAACTAGGAGCTTTCTGTTCTCTGCACTAAGCTCATTTACAAGAAGAGAATAACAAAACTGACAAAGTCCCCACAGCATTATCTGATTTTAATTACATGTAATAAACATATAGCATACAGCCAACATCTCATACGTAGCATACACAGTAAAATGCTCTTTACATTCTTAAACATTTGAATTATCAGCATATGACCGCAAGTAGAAAAATAAAAATTCAAAGAACTTTCTCACATAAGGAAAAGGCAATAAAATTCAGTTGTGAAAAGTCCAACTAACAAATAAAACATGCATGTGATCCAAGGGAAGTGTGGTCCAACTTCAACCTGATGTTTCAGTTGACACATCAGGTTGTTTGTAACGGTTTTGTTCTCTATAAAAACCACTTCCTCTGTCATTCTGAGAAGCTGGGGGAAATGCAGAGATGTGTTCTCACTTTAAACAACAATGGCCCCCTTTCTGGTTACTACTTGCATTCAAAAACTCAATAGGGGGTGAACTTCTGCATTAGGAGGTTTAAATTTAAACTGTAATTCATCTGTTAAATACTGTAGTTAAACAAAGTCAATAACTGGTGATGAGTGAAGAACAGAACAGAATCCATTTCCTCTTCAAACTGCTGTCAGACATTATCTACTGCACTCTGATCACATCACTCAGACCAGCTGCTTTCTACAAAGTCTCATAAACAACATCTTTAGAAACAAACATCAACAACCAGGAAGCAGCTTCACCTCTGATCACACACACACTCAACTCTACTCACTCACCTGGAGGATCAACTCTCAGGTTAACAAATTTAATGGGCTCTGTGTCATAAAGAGATTCATTTTTTTAACTAAAGTTTCAACTTTTGAACAACTGGACACAAATGCTAAATAGTATTTGTAATATATAAATTCCAATTTATGATATTTGTTTTATTCTAAGCCCTGCGACCTGTCCAGGGTATACCCTGCCTCTCGCACTAAGACAGCTGGGATAGGCTACAGCGCCTCCCCACGACCCTGAAAAGGATAAGCGGAAGCGAACGGATGGATGTTTTATTGTATTGTTCTTATTTACTGTACAGGACTTTGGTCCTGTACCGGCTATTCTGAGGTGCTTTGTAAAAAAAAAAAAAAAAAGTTGGA
>NW_005188834.1:5758-7032 GCF_000239375.1 Pundamilia nyererei
CACAGTTGAAGTGTACCTCTGGTGCAAATTACTGACCTCTGTCATCATTTTAAGTGGGGGAACTTGCACAATCGGTGGCTGACTAAATACTTTTTCTCCCCACTGTATATATTTTCACAGTTAACATAACAAAGCAGAATATTTGAATACTGTTAATCAGGTGTAAAACGCATAATACTGTTAGCCCACAAAGCTAAATGTTCAGTCTGTTGCAGTAAATTAATCATGTGACCTGTTGCTGTTTCAGTCTTAAAAAAAGTTAGAACTGTGTTGGACAGAATAGTGTAAATGTCAATGTCGTTAACGATACCAGATTCAGATTACACGATGATATAAGATTATCTTGGATGATGTCCATTTCATTGCCAACCAAAGTATAACACTGTATCATTTGACCAGTCTATACTTAGACTGAAATCATGTAGTCTGATCTTGACATAAATTACACAATTTCCTTTCTAAATTGGTTGTTTTTCACTTTCTTTGTATTTAAAAAAAAACTGTATCCATTTTACAAATCCAACAGTCAATCTTTGGGATTCATTAGATCATAAATTACTAATTACATTCACAAACCAATGACTTCATTCTTCTTTCTTCTAAATGCAGTCCTACTATTTACTAAGGGGGAGAATGATCAAGTGTTTGTCTCTGGAGTAGTCTGATTATTAATTGTAATGTCAAAGTTCTTCAAAATGTCCTTCCATGAGTGACCTCATGACGCTTCAGAGCAAATTAATGACCACTACTACTAACAACAGTGATAACTTTGATCAGCAGCAGGAGACTCACAGTTTAGCTGGAAAAAGCCCTGAGATACTTTAATTAAGATACTGTTTAGCTAGATGCTGATATGAATACTGATTCTTTTGCTGTTTATGTTTTCTTTATAATTTTTCTTTATAATCACAAAATGACAGCAGCAACAAGAAGAACAGCAAAAGGTGACAGACCATCTTTCAATCCAACAGCTCCACTCTTCTCTCCTCCATCCTCCTTCCCTCCATCTCCACTTTGTCCTCCTGTCTGAGCTGCAGGTGAGAAACAGGTGTGAGGTGTCAGCTGTCAGGTAGGTGATGAGTGAAGAACAGAACAGAATCCATTTCCTCTTCAAACTGCTGTCAGACATTATCTACTGCACTCTGATCACATCACTCAGACCAGCTGCTTTCTACAAAGTCTCATAAACAACATCTTTAGAAACAAACATCAACAACCAGGAAGCAGCTTCACCTCTGATCACACACACACTCAACTCTACTCACTCACCTGGA
>NW_005188834.1:8027-9215 GCF_000239375.1 Pundamilia nyererei
TAATAACGACTTCATAATGCTCTTAAAAACAAAAGTCGTATTTCCAAATACTATTTGAACTTTATATCAACACTTTCCAACCACAGTCTTTTTCACAGTAATACCATATCAATATCAAGTCAGTCTGATTTTGCCTTTCATAGTAATGGCCCTTTGAAATGGCTGATATTTGACTTAATCTTCTAACGATTCAAAATGCTCTAAAATGAAAGATTGTTGTTTCCACAGGGTAATTCCACTTTAGATCAACAGTATACAGACCCACAGTGATACCATATCAATATCAAGTCAGCCTGATTTTGCTTTTCAAAAATAAAAGCCTTTTCAAATTGTCCATAATTGACCTAACTTTCAGTGATTTCAAAATGCTCTAAAAAGGAAAATTCCTGTTTCCACAGGGTAATTCCACCTTAGATCAACAGTATACAGCCCCACAGTGATACCATATCAATATCAAGTCAGTCTGGTTTTACTTTCCAAAGTAATGGCCCATTGAAATTGCCCATACATGACTTACTTTTGTAACGAAAAAAATCCTGTTTCCACAGGATAATTTCACTTTAGATCAACAGTATACAGCCCCACAGTGATACAATATAAATATCAAGTCATTCTGATTTTGCCTTCCAAAATAAAAGCCTTTTCAAATTACCAAGATACGACCTACTCTTTTAAAGATTTCAGAATGCTCTACAAATGAAAATTGCTGTTTCCACAGGATAATTTCACTTTAGATCAACAGTATACAACCTCACGATGTTACCATGTCAATTTCAAGTCAGTCTGACTTTGGTTTTCACAATAAAAGCCTTTTCAATTTGCCCATATATGACTTACGCTTAGAGCGAATTCAAAATGCTCTAAAAAGGAAAATTGCAGTTTCCACAGCATAGGATAATTTCACTTTAGATCAAAAGTATACAACCTCACAATGTTACCATATCAATTTCAAGTAATTCTGATTTTGCCTTCCAAAATAATGGCCTGTTGAAAATACCCATAATTTACCAAACTTTCAGTGATTTCAGAATGCTCTAAAAAGGAAGATTTCAGTTTCCACAGGGTAATTCCACTTTAGATCAACAGTATACAGCCCCACAGTGATACCATGTCAATTTCAAGTCATCCTGATGTTGCCTTCCAAAATAAAAGCCTTTTCAAATTGCCGATATACGACCTACTCTTTTA
>NW_005188834.1:10116-11440 GCF_000239375.1 Pundamilia nyererei
CGTGATAAAACTGTGGGGTTGTATACTGTCAATGTAGAGTGAAATGATCTTGTGGAAACAGCAACTTTGCTTTTAATGGGATTCTGAAGTCAGTGAAAGAGTGGGTCATACATGGACAATTTCAATGGACCATTACTTTGAAAGGCAAATTGACTTGATATCACCGTGATAGTGTGCACTGTTGATCTTGAGTGAAATTATCCCGTGGAAACAGCAATTTTCATTTTTAAAACATTCTGAAATAATTGAAAGAGTATATCACATATGGACAAATTCGAAGGCAAAATCAGACCAACATGAAATTTACATGGTTTTACTGTCGGGTTGGATACTGTTGATCTAAAGTGGAATTATCCTGTGGAAACAGCATCTTTCGTTTTAAGAGCATTTTGAAATCGTTAAAAGAATACGTCGTATATCGGCAATTTGAAAAGGCTTTTATTTTGGAAGGCAACATCAGGATGACTTGAAATTGACATAGTAACATTGTGAGGTTCTATACTTTTGATCTAAAGTGAAATTATCCTGTGGAAAGATCAATTTTCATTTTTAGAGCATTCTGAAATCTTTTAAAGAGTAGGTCGTATCTTGGTAATTTGAAAAGGCTTTTATTTTGGAAGGCAAAATCAGACTGACTTGATATTGATATGGTATCACTGTGGGGCTGTATACTGTTGATCTAAAGTGGAATTACCCTGTGGAAACAAGAATTTCTCACTTTAGAGCATTTTGAATCGTTAGAAGATTAAGTCAAATATCGGCCATTTCAAAGGGCCATTAAAGGCAAAATCAGACTGACTTGATATTGATATGGTATTACTGTGAAAAAGACTGTGGTTGGAAAGTGTTGATATAAAGTTCAAATACTATTTGGAAATACGACTTTTGTTTTTAAGAGCATTATGAAGTGTTTCGGAACAGAAACACTAGGTTTAAGGACACTCGGTGTGATTACAAGACCGTAGTAAATCCACGAACTTACCTACAGAAGCAGAAAGCTGTGTATAGGCGACAAAATACATCCAAACCATCGGGTGAAACATTCTAGCAAACGTTTCCGTTTCTTTGAGTTCACCTTATCCAAATAGTCATGAAATTTAATTGAACAAACAGACTGAAGCTGAACCTGTCAAGCGGAGCACTAATAAGGGAAGTGAGAACTAGTGATGATCGATTCGTGAACGAATCGTTCAATACTCGAGAATCACTTTACTGACTCGTGAATCATGATTCACAAGCCCAACTGACTCACTGACTCATCCCTGTTGCTGTTAGCAAACTAATTCCATTAGTAGAAATATATCTAGCTTATAATTAAAATTGT
>NW_005188835.1:0-1163 GCF_000239375.1 Pundamilia nyererei
GTACGAAGAACGGGCCCCAGGACAGCACAGTTGGGAGTTATCAAACATAACAAGTCACAGAGGAAGCTAAAACTGAAAACACTAACATAGCACACGAGACTTTCAAAGTAAAACAGGAAACAGGAGACATTCACAAAGACGCAGACTTGACACTGAGACATAGAGACATGACTGACTGGAGAGACAGAGCGAACACAGTAAAAAAGTATCAGAGACCTAAATCCTGGGAACTAAGAATATAACACAAGCAGAACACAATAAAGAGAACCAAACCATGAATAACACCAATCAGAAAATATAAGTGAACCAACAAACATAAAACCCTGGGTCACAGAGCTGTGACAAAGATGAACAGCCACATGGCTCAATACATGAGCACAGAAGGTAAATGGCAGGAATACCAGAGGGTAAAAACCCCCATCAGCCACTGGTAGACAGACTCACAGCTGTAAGGCAAAGCCGTGACTCACTGCCCCACACATGGATCCTGGAATACTTAGAACTGTATCAACAGGACCCTAAGAGCCTTCATCAGGAGTCACCAGCACAGCAGCATTTGCTATAGCATGTATCTACTGGGGTAGCTACATGCTATAAGTGTGTGTCTAATCTGTACATATGTATAATCTGGGGTAATTAGTTCATACGTGATATAGGACATAAGGCACGTAGTGGAATTTGTGCTCTCACTAGTATTAGATTATACTGTAAGTGTTGAACTGCTAACTAATGGCTCTTAAAGACTTTCTTCTTCATGTCTCTCTCTGATAACATCTCTGATCTTTAAATCATGTGAGGGAATCAAAGCTTTGTGTGTCTGGGTCATGTGACGTTACGTGTTTGTCTTCATCAGCTCAACTTCACAGTGAGCGATTGCCGAGTTGATGTCGCTGGTTTCGCTGGCCATTTGGACAAAGATGACTAAGAACGAGGAGCTGATGGGTGAGGAGACGACGTGAAGCTCACACTTCCACTCTGACAGGATCATGTGTGTTTCTGCTGCTCAGTGAAGCTCAGTGATGGTCTGAGAAGACAAGCTTGAAGATGTTTGTTCTTCCTTTTGTGAGATTATAATATTATTTTATGCCATGCTATACCCCTAATTAAAGATTGTGAATTATTATGTAGTTTTAGTTTGCATTATTCTCCTGAATTAGAAGAAG
>NW_005188835.1:2517-4278 GCF_000239375.1 Pundamilia nyererei
ACTCTCTAGACCCAGTCTAGACCCAGCTGGGGAGCTACCCAGAGCTCTAAACCCACACCTGTTCGCGCGAATAGAAGGAAAACTGAAGATCAAAAATCCAAACTGCAGCAGCAAGAAACAAAAGAATCAGACCAAACAGCCTGACAAAGACTTAAGAGGAAAATGAGACACAGGTGAGAAGGGTCAAACCAATGAGACAGAGGGAAACTAAACACAATGCACAAAATACACAGTCTACGAAATCAAACAGGCGGAAAGAGAACACAGGGACACTGAAGGAGTCAGTTTGATTTGTGCACACGAGCATCACAGACTCCCGTCTGGGCTCAGAACATCCAATCAGAGCACGAGAAACGTTCATTCACATTAAAGTTTTATTAAATATTATTTACATCCATGTCTGCAGTTTGTTTTCATGGCTGCATAATATTTGGGACCCAGCAGTGATGTATTTCACACATGAATAGTTTTCTTGAAACCAGAATAAACTGGTTTCCAACTATAGTCTGTGAAAACATTCCAGTCTGTGACTTCGTATGAGACATTAAAATGAATGCTAAAGCAGAGCCGAGGTTCAAATTCCCATCAGAACACAAGCAAACATGTCAGAGTGGAGAGAGTGGGCTGTTACTGTGAACACACTCAGTCACACCATGGCTGGATCCCAATTCAGGGTCTGCAGCCTTAAAGTACGCAGCCTCAACGATCCTCAAGGGCCGCGTACTCAAAGAGCGCTAAGGCCGGAAGTGCGAGGCTTGTGTAATGGCACGGTCTAGCCTCCGTCGCGCTGCCCAGGTTGCCTAGCAACTATGACACTAACAGCTGGAAACATTTCATACATATTTGACAGAAATGAAGGAGAGCATATTTAGTTCATTTGTTTCTACATGAGCTTTGATTTGATGAGTATCTGAGGCTGAGACCACAGGACTGTAAACATGATTGTTGGGCTTCATTTCTGTGCTGAACAGTCGTTTAAGATTAGCTGTAAATAACAATTAGCTGATGTTGTTCATGAGACTAAAATCATCTCACTGTGGTAATGTAAATATAATATGGCCAATATTATAGTTAATATTTCAATCATTATTAGTTATTACAGCAATGAATGACTGTTTCAAATACTGAGCTTCAGTAAAGATTCAAGCTGCATTTATTTATATTTCCTGTCACCTTAAATCTTCATTTAAAGACAAGTATCTTTGACACTGCAATATATAAATGTATTATATATAAGAGAAAAATATTGTTCTTTTAATAATAATAATAATGGATTGCATTTATATAGCACTTTTCGGGACCCTCAAAGCGCTTTACAATACCACTATTCATTCACTCTCACATTCATACACTTGTGAAGGCAGCTACAGTTGCAGCCACAGCTACACACAGCTCTAGTAATATGTTGGCATTACTAGATTTCTCTCAGTGCTTACTTTAAATATCCATTAAAATCATCACATGTCTGTAGCATTAAGGTCAACTATTGAACGGCGTATATTTTAAAGGCTTTAACACCAAGCTAGTACAAACATCGCTAAGGTTTGTAACTTTGCCGACATGTGGCCAACAGGAATGTTTTAATGTTCTTCGTTATTAAACATTTGCACATAAATAAGTGACATAATATTCAGTACTTACTTTTAAAAGTTTACTCTTCGGCCGCTCCTGTTCAGCAAAGTTTTTTTTTTTCGGCAAAATTATCCACACACCACCGCGCTATGCATTCTGGGATATGTTGGGCCACGAAGTCTACACCGC
>NW_005188835.1:5178-11437 GCF_000239375.1 Pundamilia nyererei
TATGCTTTTCATACAAGTTTCGCACAAGACAGATACAAACTTTATAAGATTTATATAGATCTTTTCCACATGGGATACATCGCTTGGCTTCCAAAAGTCCGATTGTTAACAGAGCTCTAATGTTTGCAGCAGGTACAAAATTGTTTGGGTATACATTTAACTTAGATAGGTTGGGATCAAGTGGAATCACATCAGAAATGATTTGGCTTAACAATTTTTTTACCTTTTCCCAAAAGACTTTCACATGTGGGCACTCCCATATGCTATGAAACAAAGAGCCCCTATCCACTCAGGTGTCTGGGATGTTTGGGTTAAAATGATGCAATTTTGAGGGGGTAATATACTGTCCTTTTAACCATTTATATCGAAGTAGTTTAGATTGTACATTGATTATCTGACTCTGGGCCAAGGAGCATAATTTATACCACTCATCATCACAGATATCCATTTGCAAATCATTTCTCCAGGCCTCTAAATAGGCTGTTTGATTGTCCCTTTTTTGCCAAGAATTGGCATGGCAGGTGCCACTCACGTTCACTTCATTGTCCACTCCTCTAAAGAAAAGATCTGTAACTGGGCAGTGTCAGATGCATCCGTGCTTTCATCCCAGACTAACGAAAAAAAAGTCAAACTCCACTGCTTTTGCCTCTGTCTCTTAATATCAGATGAAACGTCTTCACACTACGGTGGAGCCAGGCAAACATTGGCAAACTCTTGCTTCTTCTCAGGACAAATTGTCTCCACCATTTTCATCACTAAGTCTTTAATGAATTCACCCCAGAAAAAGGTTTGCAATGCTTGGCAATCAGCGTTGACACCTCGTAGCTTGCCTTTGTGGCATTTTCATTTGACTCACAGGCTGTTGTGAAACAGCACTGCTGTGCTGTTGAAAAAGCTTCCAGTTGATTCAGTTTTTCATCACATTCCTTCCCAGTTAGCTTGTCGTAGTTAGCATGTTTCGTTTGCTACTGCCTCTTAATATTGAATTAATTTTTACATACTGCAGTGCCATTTTTTGGAGTATTTCAACTTACTATACATCAATACAACCCTTATATCCCAAATTTTAATAATATGTGTGTAACAAATACCTAGTAACTATAGAAATTGCTAAAAAAAAGAAAAGTGCAATTAACCACAAACAAATTGAAAAACGTTTTTTGTTTTTCACATATTTTTCTTGATACAAAAATATCAAAGCTACATAGCTCAAAATTGTAAAAAATTGTAAATGAAAAAAGTTGCACAAAGTCCTTTCAAACTACATAAAATTTATTTGGAGTTTTTTCATGAATTCATTTTTGAGATACAATCATTTTTATAAACAGTAGTAAAAAACAAAAATCAATAAAGTGCATATTGGGCACAATTTAACAACATGACAATAAAAATACAACATCAAAATGAACTATTTATAATAGTACAATACAATAATAGTACTTATAAGTGTCACAGGAATTTATATACAGAAAGGCACAGTCAAATATTGCTGTTCAGTAGCCCCGGTGGAGCATAACCAAAAATAAATAACTTCATATTTTGCACAATTTGGCAACATGACAATAATTTTTTTTTTAAAAAAGTAGTTTACAATAGTGCAGTAAAAGTTCTAAGTGTCACATTACCTTTTAGATTGTCCCTCATGGAGATTTTTTTGTCAGGGTGTTAAGTTTGGTTTTTGGGACTCCAACTCTAGTGTCCCGAAACATCCCACATGCTCCAAACCCCAGATCATGAGGGTGGTGAAATAGTGCTTGGCCTGGGCTTGTATAAAAGTTATCACACTAACTTTGTTGGCTTGCTTTTTATGTATTGTTTCAGGGCAACTCTGGCTTTAGTGGAAACCATGCGCTCATCCACAGAGAGGTTTTGCTGTGGGTGGTATACAGCTTTGCAGGCTACACGTAAACTGTCATACACTAGCCTGTGCAGGCAGTCATAATCTGTGGTTCCTTTTTTCCTGTCATTGCGAGTGTGTTCTGCAGGGTCACTCATATGAATATTCCAAGTGATGGTGAGGAACCGGTCTCTGGTCATGACCTCAGAGGGATATTGCACATATAAAATCGGAGTCACGCGCTAAAAGTCACTCATTTTAGGCAGCTTTAGAAACCCCATGTAGAGTGTTATGCCAATGGTACAGTTCAGCCTCTGTGCGATCAGTCCATGTGAATTTTTTGCCTGCAGCAATATTTTTAGCTGCATTTTTGTTTGTGTTGACACACAGTGTAGCAGCATGGTCAAAGTATATCTTGAATAGTTCAGATGGCGATGGACTGTCCACACATTCTGAAGATGGCAGCTGCATCACCAGAGAGTGACCTGGAGCGCTTGCCTCTTTTTGCCGGAGGACAACTTATCCGACTCCTTCCTCTCCCTCTACTTCCCTCCAGTAGAGGCTGCTTCAGTTGAGCAAGAGACTTCAGTTCCCTCCTCTTCAACATTATCAACACCATACGCAAAATAAATTACACCGTGTGTTCAATTTGTATAGCACGAGAGTAATATAATGGTGCGTAATTCGGGCAAAAAAGTTTTGCGGTGCAAAATTCCACTTTTGCACAGCGAACGTAATTTTTCCTACATTTCTCTACCATATAAAGCATGATTTTATTTCAAACAATATACATACTTGTCTTGGCAAGGGTCAATCCCTTCAATGAAGTCGGCCTCATCCTCACTGTCGGCAGAATCAGGATCCGACAAATGGCCAGAAACACCGTATTCAGGAGGGGCGATCAGATCCAAAGCTTCACGCAATGTGAGGTATTTGGTGTGTCCGGATTGCCGCTGCATAATAATGTAATGGGTGGATGTGTTTGAGTGTGTAGAAAGTGTGTGTTGTGTGTTTTGTACAAGTGTATGTTTCTAGAAAAAGCATTGCGATATTACGGGTGAGTGAGAGAAAAAACTAAATTTCCCGGGGAAATTCCTGTCACTTCCTGTTGTTGTTGGACCGGCCCACGTAATAGGTCACGCTGACAACATGATGAGGCGCAATCAAACGCAGGAAGTGACGTGAACAGCTGATCAGATCGATAAAGAGTCTGCATCGGGATTATGTTGTTTTTTTTTATTTGTTCACTTTTTATATGATTTCTGCAAACATATTAGAGGAAGGAAACATCACTCTGGGAAAAGCTGCATGTGTGATGTGTAAGTACAACTCCTCCAGTTTCATATGCAAAGAAAATTATTGTTCTACCAGGATTTAAAAATAGTTACGCAAATCGGAGCGTGGCCGCTCCTCCTGGCCCTAAAGGGTTAACAGATAACACAGATTGTTAAAGACAAATTTAATTAATACTAAAATTTTAAAGGTGAGGTTCACATATAATACAATGAAACTCTTTATTAGATTAAAAAGGGGATAGGCCCTGGTTTCTCTACCAATTTGGTGTCAGATCATGACATGAAATAACACTATTTATGTATTTATATACAGCAGGGGTCACAAACTTGCAGCCCGCTTCCGGCCCACCTCACCTCTACTTGTGGCTCGAATATCGATGTGAAGAAATATTTTTTTAAAATTATTATATGAAAAAGGATTTAATAAGATGCCAGAGTGTTATAGGCATGGCCCTTTAAGACTGTAGCCTCACGGGCGGTGAAGTCTTTGCTGCAGGTGTGGGACCGCCCCTCCCGCTGTGTGTGTGTGAGCGTGAGGGAGGGAGAAAAAGGAGAGAAGTATGAGGTGCTACCGAGCAGAAAAGGGAGCATGTAAATATAAAAATAACCACAGCAGCCAAAAACAGATGAGTCCAGTAAGCTATTGAGACTCGACTGTACACTGTGTTCGTGTTTTCCTCCAAAACAACAAAGTTCTGCTGGAGCTGTGCTAACTTACATATGACAAATGAAACTGAAAGGCTTCAGATAGTTAAGAGTGAGAAAAAAATTGCGTTCATGTTTGCAATTTTGTCTTGTTACACAAGATTTGGAATTAAATAAAACAAAACACTACATTTTAGGAAATATTAGTGGGTGTTTTCGTGTTTGTTTTTTGTACTACTTGGACACTAAAGTGGCCCTCCAATGAAATGATAGTGCTAGAAGTGGCCCGCGGCTCATTTGAGTTTGAGACCCCTGATATACAGTATATATATTGTTATATTTAAAAAGAGGTCATTTTAATCCACACAATGTCATCTATGTCTCTTTATCCAAACACCACTGGGTGTTAAACATAGAAATTCAGAAATATGAAAGACTTATGTCAGATTGGCCAATCAAATCAATACAATTTAGATATCACAGCTTTTGTTGAACAGTAATAGGTAATAAAAAAATAATAAATAATAAAATCTCTGACTAAATATGTGTAAGATGATTCTTCTTCCCCCTTTTTTCACAATTGCAAATGTCAGCACTTTATTGTTGTTTTCAAATAACGATTCTACGAAATTTCTGGAGAGATATTTAGAGTAAATATAAACTCACGGTTTAACGCCTCTAAATAAACACAAAATGTTACAAACGTATTAACATATTATTTTCCGAATGTACCTTTGTCTAAAAGATTTTTCTACAGAAACATAAATACGTGACTGAGCATAGGTCACACTGATACACTGACCAAGTTTACCTGGAAACTCGCATCATCCCTCCATGTGAGCTGCGCCTGCACTAAAGTCACGGGGCTCCGACAGCATGATGAGAAAAAAAACAGTTATGTTGCCGGACTGAGACACTTATCTTAATTACGACAAATGACAAACACTGCACAAACGATGGAAGAACTGTGGCTGATAAAATCCCGCACAAATGGTTTTAACTAAATCACTCACCACTGAGCTCAAAACTTTTTCATAAACGTTTAAAAATAAATGAGGGAGGTTACAGCCCATCGGAATATATCACTGATATATTTTTTTAATACGGTAAAAGATGTGGTTAGTCAAAGTTGCAAAGTAACACATCCGTGAAGGCTAGGAAAATGACCTCGTGCTAGCAGTCCACTTCGTGCCATTTTGCGTAAAAATACAATATTATCATTACAGTGATAATTATAAGTCTAATTTTGACATATCATACTGTTAAGAACTCTTACTCAAAACTGCTAAAGCTTATTGTTTAAAACCTGTTGTATATTCATACAAATTAAGATTGTCTTACCTGGTCGTCCACTGCTGAAGCATGTGTGTCCTGCACGTGGCACAAAGGATTATGGGCGGAAGTGTACAATCATTGAAATAAGAATGCTTTCATCAGTTAAATCTATTAGATTTCTTAATTTTTCATACATTTCATGCAAACATTTTTGTTTAATCTGCTCAACAAACTATTGCTTAATTTTGTTTAGATTTTGTTTTTAATGAGTAATAATTACTATTACTTTCCTATTAGATACTAATTAACCCCAATCACAGTTTGTACAGTGTTGAAATACTCGTGGTTTAGCCCGAATCAGTGATTTGAATCTAGAATTGACCATTAGTAGCAGACCACTTATTAAGATATTAAATCAGTTCTGATAATTTTTGCTGCTCCTCTAAATGATCACAGTGTCATTACTCTCTACGTATAAACAAAGAAGTGCATTCAAGCAAATATTGGAAATTTAACTCCAGTCTAGTAAAAAGTAAGAATTACTTTTAAAAATTGTAGGCGCTAGTTCATGAAATTATTAACTCTGAAGAAATAACAACACCAATCAAGAAGTGGGAGTTCTTAAAATATGAAATATTCCAAGTTTTCTATTGTTACATTGTTCTTTTAATCACTGTTCCCTCCGGCAATTGATTATATCTTATGTGCCTAAAAGATGATAATAATAAGTAAAAACAAGAACAACAGGTTAAACCACCAGTCTAATACCGCAACCTGTTGATAGAAAGGCGCCATAACTGCTACAGTATCATTGTTTAGAAATCTTTTGAAACTCTGAGATTAAAGAATGTACATTTCCAGCAAATGCACCAAGAGTATGCATTTATTCACATAAATATAATGGCACATCAGTGGGTCTTATACCCAGTAACATCCAAAAAAAATCTATAATGTCATTAATGCTCCAACATTCAAGATTCTTTATTTATTCTTTATTCTTTATTTGTCATGTGCATAGTTATACAAGTACAACATGCAGTGAAATGTGTCCTGATACGCTACCCGACTGTGCAAAAAGAGAGAGAGTATTATAAACCGTTAGTGAATATATACAAAGAGAACATTATGTGCAGTAAATCAGTGAATTGCATACATTATATAAATAAAATAAAACAATCTGGAAATTTACAGTTTGAAATCTGAGAAT
>NW_005188836.1:0-3243 GCF_000239375.1 Pundamilia nyererei
ATTAAACTGTTATCTGGATGACCCTGGAAACTTTCAGCTGATTGATGCATCTGACGATATTTTCGTTTTATGTTCATTGCACATCTGATATTATGCATCTGTCTAAAAGAAAAACTGTTCCAATATTTTACTCTCATTCGTTCTCTCATGTTGTCCTTGTGTTGTTGCTGAAATTGTCTCTGTTCTCTATAACGTTTAGTGATGTAAGATCGTTTTTTCTGTTTAAATTCTTCACTTTCTTTATATAGGTTAGAAACATATGACCTCATGTAAGCTTTATGTTTCTCTCTGAATTCATCACAAGTTCTGTATATTCTTCTTATATGATCTCTCTGTTTTTCTTTGAATACAGGACATTCTCTATATGCTCTTATTATACGTTCCTTCTGCTTTTCTCTGAATTTAGGACATTGTCTATAAGATTCCCTGTATATTTTTCTCATACGTTCCTTCTGCTTTTCTCTGAATATAGGATTGTTCTTATACATCCTTATGACATGTTCTCTTTTTTTCTCTCTAATTTTAGCAATTTCTCTATAGATCATTGTCATATGCTCTCTCTGTTTGTCTCTATATGAAGTATTTAATTTATACAGATTATTTTTGTACACACCCTTCTTCTGTCTGTGATCAGGATCATTAGACTTTCTACTGGAATTTTTTTTCTTTGTCTTGAAGCTTTCATCAAAAGTGTACATCTGCCTTTCTTTTTTTTTCTGATTTTCCTTCCTTTGTGGTAGTTTTTGTTGCGACAATAATCTTCTCCTCATTTTTTGCCTTCGTTGTTTATCACATTTCAACAGTTTATTTGAGAGTTCCTGTGTTGTCTTAGTTGAACAGGAGGCAATGTTTGTATCATTTTGAGGAGCATAATCTGATTTTACCTGAGAGTCTCTCACAGAAGATGCAGATGTTTCATTTTCAAAATAATCAGGATGCTGGTTAACCTCAGCAGTAGCTGTCTCATTTGAATAATCCACTCTGGATGACATCACTTCTGTGGTTAAAGTGTTGATCCCAGTTTTCTGTGTCTTCTCAGTGGATGTTTGGGAGTTTAATTCAAGAACAGGTTGATTTAAAACTGGTGCTGGATCACTTGTAGCAGGTTGTCTGTATTCAGTGGTTTGATTAGCATCTCTTTGGTCAGCAGCGTTTTCACTGTGAAACTCGATGGGCTGTAGCTCATAAGTGCAGGTTGGTGCGATGCTAAACATTCGGTACAAACATTTGAACCTGTCAATCATGTCATTAAGACATGTGAATTTCAACATAACTGCAGTTCCACCACTTACACTTAGCGACAATGGCATACCAGTAGACTTACGTGGGTGAGGGTCAAAATATGCATATTCAACTGAAGTCAGCTTGCAAACAGCGATGACTGTTCCTCCCATGACTAGCAAAGCGTAGCGAATGTCTGAAGCCAAACACTGTAGTCCTTGTTCAAGGCTCGGAAGGTGATCTGTACCATCAAATGTGCCGTAACGAGCAAACTGAGATATGTCCACTTGATACTCGTGTCTGCGGCTGGTGACCACTGTGGGAAGCTCATTGCAGGCTAGAAACACGCTATTGACAAACCTCTGTCTGGCATTTGAATACACGACATGGCCTTTGTCCAACACACAGTTAAGATCTGCTCTGGTAATGAATTCATCCTCATGTAAGAATGACAGGAAAACCAAACTATTAGCCATGCATTGCTTATTCCTGTACTTTCCATACCTAGCAGCGGCCTGGCTTCTGGATGCACAGATGTTACTCACTTGTGGACGACTTTCATTGTTTGTAACTTGTACGTGAGACAGTCCCGGAGCTTCTCCATCATGCTGCATTTGCACAGTTACCTGGGGTTCAGTCTGCATTACCTTTTGTACTTTAGCCTTTGGCACAGACAGGGAGCAAACACCTCTCTTTACCATGTCTGCATAAGACACTGCAGCTGTCTGAACACTGCTTTGCACTTCCAGACTGGGAACATCTGTAACAGACACCTTTACCTGCTCATCGCTCTGAGAAACATTTACCTGTGCTTTCTGCTTTTGCCATCTAAGCTTTTGGGACTCCGACCTTTGACCTTTTCTTGGCATTTTATTGAAGTAGAAACTGAAGCTTATATGTATTTATGCACAGATATAAACAAAACCCAACCGGGAAACACTGAAAAACTAATAACTCTTTAACTTACTTTTTAAATCTGAGAAATGTAAGATTATACAAATGTTCAAATGTTTTATAAATGTGTAAATAGATGTAAAAGGTTGACTTTAATTGAAACTCAATTTAAAAGATAAACGTTTTCTGAAACACTTGGGTCAGTTTTATTGTAGCTTTTTCAAAAACAAAATATTTTTACTTCTTATATTTTTAACCAGACTCGTTAATGCTTAGATCTTAGCTTTTTTTTAAAGGGATATGCAGAATAAATCACAATAGTCAAGAGGCTATAATAAAACTCTTAGCTTTTAAGTAGAGTGTGTGTAAATCTTTCAGATATCTAAAATTTAAAGCAAATACTAGAAGCTGTGGTGGTGTGGTGAACAGATGACAGGCAATGAGGATTCTTCAGCTGGATGTTCTGCAGCAGTCAGGAAACAGGAAGTCTGGGTCCTCAGGGCAGCTTCTCGGTGACAATTGTGTCTGAACACTTACACTGAGTAACAGAAATGGGTTTGTCCCTAAATAATAATAGTATAAACCTACTATAGTCAAATGTTACAGTCAATGAAACAGACTAGCAAAATGTATCTGAAGTTATCTTATTTAATATTTTTGTGAATACAGCAGTCTGAATGTGTCGTATAAAATAACAAGTTTATATTATTACAAAAAACCTTTAAGAAGGTGTAAATTTTATATAATGTATCAAAGTAATTTCACCTCTAAGCCAAACTATTATCTACAGCTGTGTAAATAGTTTCTACTGTACTGTAATTCTACTATTGTAATTTCAACTTTCTACTTATAATTTCCAGCAAAAAGACTGGATGTGAGAGAGTTTAATGACAGGAAAGAATGAGCAGTGAGAGCAGAGATCTCTCAGAATTCTGTAACAGATAGATGAAGTACTGATAACTTCAATTCCCAAAAACTGGGACCAGTCAAAACTTGATTCCAGTCAAAACTTGATTCCAGTCAAAACTTGATTCCAGTCAAAACTTGATTCCAGTAAAAAACTTGATTTTTGGTAAATTAGATAGAGCTCTTGGGATAGAGTGAGAAAAGATAGAATGGCTTGTCAAA
>NW_005188836.1:5374-11387 GCF_000239375.1 Pundamilia nyererei
TTTACTACTTCGGGACCTACATCAAGCCATGAGCTCCTAAGCTTCAGTTTAATCACACTCGGGATTCACAGCAGGAAATTGATCTGAAGCAAACAAGCAAGTCCAACTCTGAATAAAATGAAACTCTTGGTGTAGACTAATCAGAGTCTGGACTTTAATGAAATTGAGAACTTTACACGACTTGAAAACCTTATATTGGACCTTAATGAAAATAATTCTGAAAGTAGAGTGGACAAAATCCCCCCCCAGTGATGTAAATCAGTCACTGCCCAGCACTGGACCTCAGACAAACTTTTACTTACCAGATTTGAGAAGTTCAGATCAGCAGTCTAAAGAAAGGAAAAAATACATCAGATCACTTTTTAATGATTCAGACAGTTGAGCCTCTTCACACACAATCCAATTTACTATGACATAAAATAACTAGTAAAATCCTCAATTTCTTCAAGCCTTTATGAACATTAGTTGCAGAGTCTCACATGGCTATAACGTGTAATAAAAGCATTCATACTACAGAAGTGCAAACAATAGGCACCAATATTTGTTGGCACAAATGGAGGATATACCAAATATTTCCAACACAGAAGCTTTGTGGCTCAAACATTTCCTATCAGAAGTCAGTTGTAATAAAATGTGAAGAACCACAACTTTAATGTCATTTCAGGTTAAAAACATTGAATACAAAGTAAGTGTTTAAAGCAGAAGCAACAGAAAACCTCATCAGTTTTAGTGTATGTTACAGCAACAACAGTGGCGCACAATTTTTTTTCTTTTGAAATTAAAATTTCTTAAAGTATTACAATAAAAAGTCCTTCCATTGTACCTGTTGCTCGGAATATTTATGTGGTTTGCAGTATGTCCCTTTTTGGCAACATTTAGATTTAATTTTAAAACACTGGGTTTAATATACCTCCTCACACTTTAAATTTTCTTACTTTTTATTATCGCTTAAGAGTAAAAGTATCATTTGTAGTCACTCAGGCAAAATACTTCTAGTGTTTTGACTTCATGCTAATTCACAAGTGGAAGATGAGAGACACTAAAAATTGATAGCTGTGTTGCTCTTAACTGTTTAAGTCACCACCTATACTGACTCACACAAAGCACTTTTATAGTTGTGTTCACTACATAATCCACATAAGGATTATGTAGCATAAGGAGAAATGGAACAAGTGTATGCAAACATCTCTGACATTATTTGGACTTGATAAGCCATCAAAAATTAAAATCAGACATAAATAGGCTATTAAACTTCAGGGACAGTCAGAGGTCCTATCTGGGGGCTTTGCTGCTACAGGTTATAAATCCTGACTGTCTTTTGGCCATGTAAATTACTAAGCATTACCATCACTGTCTACTTACCAGAAAAGGCAAAACCAAAGATCTGTTCACTCTGTAGCAAAAGACAAAGAACAAAAATACAGAATGAGACAACTCAAATCAGCATCAGTCAATACTGCATCACTCTCTCTAGTCAAATATATTCAGGAAAATTCTTTGAATACCACAGCTGGAATACAAACAACAGCTCCTCTCCGTTTTCTTTTGTTCTCTACAACCTAATAAAGATCACTCTTTATGAAAGTAATATGCAGTCCATTTGCAATAAACCACACAAGTTTCTTAGTCATGTATTGCTCTACAATTTAGGTTCGATTACATAGCAGAGTAGATATCATAACCAATGATTTGCTACACCTAGAAATGCACACTTTATCAAATGGTGACATCACAATTTAAAAGCAGGCAACAATCACAAATGATCGCTTCTATGTAATGTTTGTAGCCTTTAACATTTGAGGTGGCCTGCATTCAAATTCTATTAACACAATAAAAACAAACAGTCTGAAAACTTAAATTAAAATTCAGTAGAATAAGAACTTAAAAGTACACAGAAATTTACTCAGTATGACTTTTGGTAAAAATTAAAAACTTGGTGCCACATGTTTCCTACAGCAGTTTCTATATGTTTCAATCACATTTGGGGCATGTTTGATACACAGCAATAAGCACTCAATTAAATCTATGACAAACTTATGATAGCTGATATTAGGGCCTAATTATCAAAATGTAGTATAATGATAATTTCTTTGTAGATAATTTAATGATAAAAAACAGAAATGAGTCCTGAATGTAAGCTGTTGCATGTAAGGACTTTGCTGGAGATTCCCACATTTATTTAAAAAACAACAACAACAACAACAACTAACAAACAAACAAACATGACTTTCACATACAGTTCATCTTTTGTAAATGTGGGCAGGATTATTTTCAAAAACACAGCCCTGATTCTTTTTTTTAAAAGTATCTGGCCTCTTATAAATTTGTTAATTTTATGTTTTCATCCCACTTGTATTTTCAAAGTCATCATCACAAATTACAAAAAGCAATTTTCAGACCGGGATTTAATTTCTGGAGAGAAATAAGCTTTTGAAATCCTCAGAGCCTCTTCACACGCAATCCGATTTACTGTGACATAAAATAACTAGTAAAATCCTTAATTTCCTTTAACAACTTAGTCTCATATGGCTATAACGTGTAATAAAAGCATTCATACTACAGAAGTGCAAAGAATAGGAAGGATATACCTGTTGGAAGGAATATTTATGTATTTTGCAATATTTCCCTTTTTGCCAACATTTATATTTAATTTCCAAACACACTGTATTCACTAAATAATTAATAACCTAATTTTAACTTATAGCAGCGGTCTCCAACCTTTTTTGCGCCACGGACCGGTTTGTGCCCGACAATATTTTCACGGGCCGGCCTTTAAGGTGTCGTGGATAAATACAACCAAATAAAACTAGTACCGGTACCGAATAAAAGAAGATTTATTTATAACACACGTGAAAAGACCCAGGAAAACCAAGTTAACTATAAAAACGATAACAAAATAACGCTGAAAACCGATAAAAACCCTGAAAACCAGACATTTCACACCTGAGCCTCAACTCTCGTGGCCCGGTACCAAACGACTCACGGAATTGGTACCGGTCCGTGGCCCGGGGGTTGGGGACCGCTGACTTATAGCATAAATAAAGAACACACTGACTTTAATATACCAAACACTGTCCACTCACAGCTCTGGTTCTCTTAGTTTTTTCTCATTGCTTAAGTGCTTAAAATTTTAAGGGACATTTTATGGGACAATGAGAGGTCCTGTGTGGTGGCTTTGCTGCTACAGATTCTACATCCTGACTATGTGTTTTTGGCCATAAGTAAATGGAAACATCACAAACCACTCACTCAACCTACTGTATGTCTAACACTAAACATTACAATGACTGTTTACTTACCAGCAAAGGCAAAACCAAAGATCTATGTCACTCTGTATAACAAAAGATAAAGAATAAAAAAATATATAACTCAAATAAGCATCAGAGTCAATATTGCATCAATGTCTGTAGTCAGAAAGATTTGGTTAACGTCTTTGTTTTTCACAGCTGTAACACAAAACACCAACTCTCCTCTGTTTTTCTACACCTTATTAAAGATTGCCGTTTTCATTAAAGGTAATATGTGGTTTCATCCATTTGTAATAGGCATCACAAGTTTCATGTGAAGCTCTAATACTGTTGTGCTCTTAGATAACACAATAGATGTTATAAGTAATGATATGCTACACCTAGAACTGCACACTTTATCACATGGTAAAATCACAATTTCAAACCATGCAACATTCCTAAATGAAAGCTTGGATGTAATTTTTGTAGGCTTTAACATTTGTGCTGGCCTGCATTCAAATTCTACATGCATAGTATCATTTTATGTGCTGTTATTTTAAAACAAATATCTATGTACCACATTAATAATATTAATGGCACACTGCAGCACTTTATTTATTTGAAGGTGGGCTATTTTTTATTTAATTAATCTTCCACAAAGTGAGAAATCTAACAAAGTGTTTTTCTTTAAAAGTGGGCCTGCACAAACAAGTGTTTGTTAAACAGTTCTTAAAAAACTAAAAAGCCTACTTCTAATTAAGAAAACTTATTATTCTTGTATTACCTATGCATTTTATCCTCACTCTATCCCTTCCCTTAATTAGCCCGCAACAGACACACACGCGACTCTTTTTCTCCCAGTGGTTGGTCAGAGGCGGTAAAATGGCTCCTTTGATCTTACGGACAGCTGTCTGCACACAGCAGCTAATCGCTGGTTCTAAGATGGAGGCTCTTACATAAAGTTACAAGTTAAAGAATGAGGCTGTTTTAACCGACCGATTTCTGAAGAGGAGAAATAACTGCACTTCCCATAACAGACACAGAAACACTAAAACACAGAATGAAGTTCATGAAACAACTCAATAAAGTGTGAAATGAACCATTTTCATTTCACACTGCGCTAGGAGCGCTAGGTGCGCTAGGTGTTAGCATTGGGTTGTCAGGGCTAGCATCTCAAAAACTCCTTTAAAAATACCAGAATTACAACTGTTCACTTAAAAAAGCGGCCATTGTGTTACTTTAATGTGAGCTATACTTCGACCGGCTTTATAAGTAACTAAGAACAACTCAGTAAATCACTCAAACAGCTTATAGACATTGCAGAGAAGCATCTCTTACCAGCAGCAGATCCGGACAAAGTGGGCGGAGATGTAGGAGTGAGCCAGTGACGTAAGAAAAGAGGCATTCACGAGTAGTGGGAAATTCCCCCATCTAACAAAATTGGAATTGGAAATGTGAAAATGTATGTACAGTTCAATATTATTGTACAAGATTTATTTGCTACCAAAAAAACTAGCAGAAGCTTAATTCTATAAGTTAAATAAATATTTCAAGCAGGACTATTTGACTTTGAAATAAATATAAGGTCTTAATGTTAAAATTTAATGTATTATGATAGATTTGTTCAATTGTGAAAACTTGGCAGAAATTTAAAAAACAAACAAAACCAAGAAGGAACAGCCAGCTGATACAGAAAAACACAAGTCTGGACACATACACATGCACACAGTGAAACAGAAACATAATAACTTCTCAGAAAAACAAGAATTTAGGGGAAATACTATGAGTTTGCATAAACAATAACACATTGCAGAAATACAATGATTTAGTATAAATAGTATAAAAGCAAAAAGACTATGATTGAACAGAAATACTATATTTAGCAAAAATTCTGCAAAATAGCACAAATACTAAGATTTTGCAAAAATACCACTGCTTTAGCATTGCTTCACTGAGTGAATGTGTTAAATGCAGAGAGGAATTTCCCAATGGGACTCAATAAACTATCCATCCATCCATTCACTTCTGCTTATCCTTTTCAGGGTTGCGCGGGAGCGCTGGAGCCTATCCCAGCTGTCATAGGGCGAGAGGCGGGGTACACCCTGGACAGGTCGCCAGTCTGTCACAAGGCCAACACACAGGGACAGACAACCATTCACACTCATATTCACACCTAGTGGCAATTTGGATTATCCAATTAACCTATCCCCACAAGCTGCACGTCTTTGGACGGCTCCCACCGTCCAAAGACATGTGTGGGTTCTCTCCAGGTACTCCGTCCAAAGCCGGAGTACCTGGAGAGAACCCACGCAAACACGAGGAAGCCGGAGTACCTGGAAGGAAACCACGCAAACACGGGGAGAACATGCAAACTCCACATAGAAAGACCCCGCCAGATGGTGGAATTGAACTCAGGACCTTCTTGCTGTGTGGCAACAGTGCTAACCACTGTGCCACCGTGCTGCATCAATAAACTATATATACATTATTTTGTTATTTATATACTGTATTTAGCAGAAATAATATGATTTGGCATAAACACTATGCTTGGCACAAATACTACGAATTTGGCACAAATACTGTGTTTTTAGCGCAAATACTATGATTTAGGAGAAATACTATGATTTAACAGTAATACTATAACATAGAAGAAATACTGTGATTTTGTTAAAATACTATGCTTTGGCACACATGCTATGATTTGGCAGAAATACTACTTTTTAGCAAAAATCAGAATCAGAATCAGAATCAGAATCAGAATGGGGTTTATTGCCAAATGTTGAGCA
>NW_005188837.1:0-1348 GCF_000239375.1 Pundamilia nyererei
GATGAGTTTTTGCCATTTCAATAAGGAGAGATAACTTGAAATAACTGAACATGATTTATTTAGATAGAGAAATGAATGTATTTGGCAATTAGACTCCGATGACCCATCATGGCAGAACTGAATCCCAGTGTTGATAGGATTTAGGACAGCAGCTGCTGGAGTCTAGTTACTGATGGTGGTGAAGATGAAGACTGAGGCTTGGATGAAGCTCTGACTCAGACATCTGTGAGGTGGGGATGGGGAAGAGGTGGGTTGCATGAATGAGAGTCTGAAAGGCAGAATGACCGAGAGCACAGATTTAAACAGAGTGGAGGCTGACTGGCTTGAAGAAGGTTGGCAGGACGATGATCGGACTAAAATAATTACATCAGTATTGAGAATGGCAGAATGGAAAAGTGGTCATGATGTGAATTACAGACAAGCAGCTAAACACCCAGGAAAGCAGGCAGATGAATGATTACAGATGTTCCTTATTGAACCTATGTATAAGCTTCATCTGGTATTTGTAAACAGACAAGTGTGTTGTGCTGTTTTCCACAGGTTCATAATGATAAAGATGACGGTAAAGTGAAATATGAAAACCGTGGAGACTCTTCTGCTTCTGTCAGACTTCACTGATCAACAACTTCAACATCAACTGATCACAGAAATGAATCCACTGATGTTTATGTCATATGCTGTGGGAGTGTCTGATCGGGTGTGGTCCAGGTTCCTGTCTTCCGTCCCCTGGGGTGGAGTTGGCCAGCTCATCACCTGCTTCCAATTTCCGGGGCTCCATCTAGAGGGTTTTTAAACCAGCACTGCCTGCCACTCCTCGCCAGTTCGTCCTGCTACCACCCGTGATTCATCACCCGTCGTACTCATCAGCAGCGCTGGTTCTGTTTCCATCCCATTCTCCAGTCTGCCTAGTACCACACACTCATCTTCTCCTCGGCCTGCCCTCCAGCCCGTACTTCAACTTCCCTGGACACCTTGGGAACCTGGACCAGCTTCCCCACACTCTCAACCATCCCTGGGACGCTCCCACGGCAACCCCTTCCCCGCCTAATAGCCGGTGTTTTCAAGTAAGCACAAAAACTCTTCACTAGTACCACTCACCTCTGCCCTTTAATTGTTTCCCATTCAGTAAAACCCTTCTCCTGTGTTTGCAGAAGTTCCCGTCCATGTTCTCCTTGTGTTCTACGTCCGTTTCTCCGCCCTCGGGCCTCCCTCAGTTCCTGCGAATGATTTCTGTTAGACCCAGTCTTGTTTAAGTTCCTTTTCCTTTCAATAAATTGTACATAGTTCGAGCAATTGAGTCTGCTTATGAGTCCACCGCATCCTTGTTTGACAGTTTAAAACATTTAAG
>NW_005188837.1:2317-3682 GCF_000239375.1 Pundamilia nyererei
GGTGAAGTGTCTTGCCCAAGGACACAACAACCAAGACTGTCCAAGCCGGGGCTCGAACCGGCAACCTTCCGATTAGGTGACCTCCCAACTCTTGAGCCACAATCGCCCAATAAAAGGTAAAACACTGAGAGAGAAAAACATGTTCATCACTGCTGTTTACATTTCTTCTTTTGTAGTTGATTGCTAGTCTTTTTTTCTCATTTTTATCTCTGGTCTTTCTTGTTGAGCTGCAGTAACTGATGTTATGGTCTATATTATAACTTTAATGTTATCTGTAACTATTTTTCTGTTTTTGGGGGTATGACAATAAAACTAAATCAAAAATAGTTAAAAGTATTTCTGATAGATTTTATTGTATCTTTTTTGGCTCTTTCTTTCTCTCTGATATCTCACACATGTGATCCATGAACCTCAGACCACAGTACAAAACACTATTATTGTCTTCAGCTTAATTTCATGTTCTTTAATCTTCAGTATTAAATCTTTACCCTGCTAATTTAAACAGCTCCTTTTGAACTGAATTCTAAACAGTCTTTTCTAAAAAACACATAAATATATCTCCTGTGATACTAGGTACTATACAATTTCAAATTACACCCATATGGCATAAAAAAATTGGATTAAAGGATGTGTTATGTGGTGAAGAAGGTGTGAATCTTAAAGACAGTTCAGTCACACACTTGTAGATGTGTCAGAAGATCATCAGGTCATCATGAAACTTTTCGAGCACTGTTGCTGTTGAACCCACATTCTCACTGAAACACTTCCTCTTAACTACTGAGAAAAATTAGAAATAACAGGTATCTGACCACTAACACCTCTCATCTGTGTCCTTGTGACTGGAGCAGTATCTTCATGTTTCACTGTGAGCATTAAAGGTAAAATCATGGTGTGTAAAGAAGTTGAACCTTCACCTCTTATGTGTTCAGATAGACATCACCATGGAAACTGTTTTCTAATAATAAACCAAATGCACAGAAGAGCTGCATTAATGTCAACACTTACCTCATCTAACAGTCTTCACACCTTTAACTTCCTCTATTCTGTTATTGATTATTTTCTACTGATGTAGAGCCCTTGGAAAAGGTGACACGGGAGTCTACAAATTATACTGAATATTAAAGTCAAAAAAATGTAGATATGAAATTAGTGAAAAACCTTAAGAGAAAGGGGGTAGGTAAGGAAACACAAAAGCTAAAAACTGAAATAATTTAGACATGGGAAAACAAAAGGAGTGATGTCACTATGAGGAAGTGAGCAGGAAGTTGATGCTGTGTTCGTCTCTGAGAGCAAGAACAGAGACTGAGAGAGACAGAGAAGCACGATGGCTGCATTCACATGGATTCAAATGTCTTCATTACTGAT
>NW_005188837.1:4518-9441 GCF_000239375.1 Pundamilia nyererei
GATAAAGAGAACATATCCTCAGACATGAGACATCATCAAAAATGAGACTTGTTAGACTGTTAAACATCTCACCACCAGTGTTGGTCAAGTTACTTTGAAAAAGTAATTAGTTATAGTTACTAGTTACTTCTTCAAAAAAGTAACTGAGTTAGTAACTGAGTTACAAGATTCTAAAAGTAATCAATTACTTGAAAAGTAACTATTGCATTACTTTAAAAAAGAAAATGTTAACCCTCTGAGGTCCAGCTTATAATTGGCCATTTTTAACTACTTTTGATTTTCCCTCTACATTTCACCTTTAAAAACTGTTTAGTTTGCTTTGTTTTGTATCATTCTTTTCAGCACAACCTTGCGTGTCTGAATTTACAGTTGTGTTTTCATTTTGACATACTGTATTAACACAATTGATCTAAAATCAGAAAATAAAAAAAATCAGAGTAGAGTAGAAGTTATATTTTTACTGTAACAACCACAAACATGTTAAATGAATCATATTTCATAAATTTAATTAAAATATAAATTGTCAATTTTAAAATCCTATGCACAAGTTTTGCAAACCATAAGTTATTTGCACCCATTAGCTTTTACCCCCTTTTTTAAATAACCATTTAAAACTATTTACAGAACAATCAGCTGTTCTGCATTCAATAAGATGTCACACAAATGATTTGTGCCACTCCAAAAATTTCTGTCCATTATAAAGGAGAACATCACAGCCTGATACCTGCAGGTCTGACGGCAGCAGGTGTATCAATCCTGTTCTCTACCTGGAGACAGCAGTGGCCTCATTGTTCTGACACACAACACAAAACTATCCACAACACTACAGACTAACTACACAAGACGACACAACACACTACAAACACACTAAACGTCACAAATCTCTCACTCAAAACTCTCTCTCTCTCTTTTTCTGCTGTCTGTCTTTCCCTCTCTCTCTCCCTCTCTCTTGCCGTCACTTCTAAAACGTTTGTTTTTTGTTTTGTTTTGTTTTGGGGGTTTTTTGGTCATAAGCAGAGAGTGCTTTCTAGCGCTGTCCTTAAACAGTAAACGTGACCAAACTATTGAGGAAAAAACGCCTTGTATATATTGTTTATCATGACTCTGGTTTTACGTGGCCTATCAGCACAATTTAAAAACTGGTATATATCACCTTGTTGCTTTGTCATCTTGAAGTAGTCATGTGATTGGCTTACCACGACTACTTTATTCTTCCTCAGTGAAACAGCAGCACTCATGCGATTGTTTTGCCCGTTAGCAACAGGTGTTGTGCCAGAAAGTAGTGAATGCGCGAATCATGAACGAATCGTTCAATACTCGAGAATCACTTTACTGATTCATGAATCATGATTCACAAGCCCAACTGACTCACTGACTCATCCCTGTTGCTGTTAGCAAACTAATTTCATTAGTAGAAATATATCTAACTTATAATTAAAATTGTGGAGAAAAACACAACATCCAGTATCTTAACAAAAAAAATCTGCTCTGGACTAGAAGAAAAAACCCTGAGTAGAAGCTCACATGAAGACAATAGCTCCTCGGTTCACAGTAGCATCGCTCTGCTAACATGCTAACAGCACATTTGAGCTAATCACCCATTCCCTCCTGTGCCGAATAGTAGCGTAAGCGAATCACTCAGGACTCACTAACCCCCTCCCTTCCTGTGCTGAATCATAGTGCGAACGAATCATAGCGCGAACGAATCACTAGCTGTGTACCAAAACGTCGGCTGCATCCTTCGGAGGACCTGGCCTTCGCGGTCTACGTGGGCCTTCGAAGACCGAGAAGGCCAGTAGTGCGAGGCTGTGAAATGGGACGGTCTAGCCTTCAGACTTGCGTCACCGCTGTGTCGGTGGAGTTTAATAAAGTCGGCCGTCTGCTCCTTGCTATCTAAAATATAACAGGACACTGGTGTAAACTCTCGACCGTCTCACACTTCTGTTAAATCAGTTTTCTGTTTAACGTTTATTCAGCTGTGTGAAAATCCCGGAGGAACCCACCCGGAGGAACCCACCCGATGGATTAATAAAGTTGTATTTAATCTAATAATCTAATAACTTTGATCTCAGCCAAACCAATTTACTCCGGAACATATAAAACACCGAAAAAAGGCAAACAATTACATTTTTAAGTTATCTGAGTGACTTATTTATCATGTTTAACCTGAGTAGCAAAAAAGCGGGGGTCTGAAAACAATGATGCCAGGAGTCCGCTGCTCTCGCCGGCTGGAGTGACCACTGAACCCTCCGGCTTGCTATCGAGCAGGTGGGTAACAGACGTCTCCGAAAACGTTGGCACACTTTTGCAAATATACGATGTCTTGGTAAACCAAGCAGATATTTGTAATTTACACAGCTACTTTCTCGCCTGAAAATATTTTAAAAGTTTATTTTGTGACCCAGAAAGATTAATAAGACTAATTTTAAAACTTAATAGCAGCCGCCATTGTTGGCAGCTGAAATTTGGCTGGGCCGCGCTATGAATTCTGGGATATGGGAGGTGAAACAACTTCAAGCAACTTAAAGAAGTCCAGACACTTTTCTTTGCAAGCTCCTTTGACTACGATGACCTGGATGACTGAGAACCTTCACAGACATACGGCCACGAAGGACGCTCCCAACCCATCCTTCAAATTCGGGGAAATGAAGGACGCATTTGTCGGCCGCATTTGAAGGAGTCGACGAATTGGGACAGTCTTCGTCGCATGGCTGTGACGTAATCGGCCTTCAAATGCGGCCTCCGGAGGATGTCCTGCCCAAAACCGGAAGTGATGTCATCTTAGCAGTAGAATATACATGAAAAGAGAAACAAATTAAGTTTGAGTGAAAATATAAATTTTTTGCACTCTCTGGTCAACTGACTCAGTGACTCAAATGACTCAAAAAACCCGATTCACTTTGATGAGTGACTCATTAAAACTTGATTCAGTAAAAAGAATCAAATTTACCATCACCACCAGAAAGTGATCGTCGGGCAGAAAGTGATTGCCGTCCGCGGGAGTGTGCGCAGCTGCTTAAAGCTGTAGTGCCCAGATTACTTACAGCTACTTCAGTGCAACTGATATAAGATGCGGTAAACTGAAGACAGCATCAACCGTCTGTTTGTTGAAAAATAGTAACGCGACCGCACTGCATTTTCTTGTTAGTAACGGTTATTGCGTTGTAACGATAGAAATAGTAATTAGTTAGATTACTCGTTACTGAAAAAAGTAATGCTGTTAGTAACGCCGTTATTCCCATCACTGCTCACCACTGTTCCCTCTCTGTTGTTGTTAACTTACTTTCAAGTCTTTTCTTACTGTCAGTGTCTTTAATGTTGTTATTGTATTTCTTTAGATGAAGATGTGAAAACGACAAAATCAACAACAGTGAAGTTCACCACAAGAACATTACCGACAACAAAATCCATAACATCAACAGTAACATTAAAAATCGCAAACATATGGACAACAAGAGAAGAAATAAAGAGATCAGAGGAGACACTAGCAACAATCAATCAAGGTCAGGCCTTCACTGTGTGTGTGGAGAAATTCAGTGTGATGTTTTACATGATTTAATAATCCTTCCAGTTCATCTGTGGTTTACTGGAATCTAAAGTTAGAATATTAACTGTTGTCTCTGTGTGGAAATTTTCTATTATTCAGATATAGACACTCACCAAACCAAACAGCAACCCGCTCCAGGTAACTGAAAATCTATAAATGAATCCTCTGTCACACCAGGAAAATGTAAAAAAAAACAAATTTCCAACTGTTACCAGGCTGCTGAAATTGTAAAATTGTAACCTGTTTTTTATTATTACTATTCAACTAACAGAAATTTGCTCCGTTTTGCAAATATCTAAAACAATTCTTTTTATTGTGTTTTTTATTGCCATCTGTTAATATGCACCTTTGCAACAAAAGTGTTCCACCCACAATTTTATTTACTTCTATAAGCCTGTGCCATGACAATAAATCTAAATGTCAAGCTGAAGGTCGACAGTGTTTCAAAGCCAGACTGACATGCTCTTCTTCTAATAGTGTTTTGCATAGACCACGATGCCTCTGCAGCTTTTGTGACTAAACTGTCCCTCATAAAGGGCTGCAGACAATATAACTCGTGGGATCACTAAGTCTCACAAAACCCAGGAGGGAGGAGGAGAAGTCAATGATGGTCACAAAACCCAGAATTTATTTGTAAATCTTTATACTTTAGTTTGAAGACAAAGTCAACAAAAGTCAAAATATTATTTTATACTAAGTCATTTGATAACAAACAGAACCTGAATGTCGAAAAAAAAACAAAAAACATGTAAGGTTGAAAACTCAAGACCATGACAGAAACTAAAACCGTCACCATCACTGCATCTTTCAAGACTGAATGTATTTATCTAAATTGAAAACATTTGAATTTTGCACAGAATGAAAAGTTAAAGCCAAAGTTGTTTCTGTCTTTTCAGATTTTCTGTATTTGTTGAGATGCATCATCGTGTCTGTGGGTTTAGCAGCTCTCTTAATATCTGCTTTTACAGTCAACATGTGGATAAAATGTAACGGTGAGAAAATTCACAGATGAAACTTTTACACATAAAAAGCTTTGAGTTTAACTGTTTACTGTACTCTTTTTTTTTAATTTTGTCTTATCAGGAAGCAGAACACAGATAGAGAAAACCACTGTGAGTTTGAATACTCAATAGTCCTCTCTAACTCTATACAGCAAAATCTCTTTGTGGTATCTGTTCCTGTTTGAAACGGTTGATATACAAAGAGGTTTTAGTTAGTTTTTCACAGTCTCTGATCGCCTTTTGTTTTGGTGTTTTTTGCAGCCCACAATAAAGGCTCGCTTTTTGTTAAACATTCTCCTGCATCTCTGTGTCTGCATTTGGGTCCACATTCTCTCCTCTTCAGGCCGTCTGCCTCATCAGACGTGACAATATCAG
>NW_005188837.1:10179-11386 GCF_000239375.1 Pundamilia nyererei
CTACCTGTCAGCTCTGGTATTGATCAATTACACATAAGTTAATGTGAATAACAATGAAAATGAATAAATCAAGTAGAATAAAAAGAAAGACTAAGATAAGAAACTTACACAAAACTCCTATAGCTCCTCTTGGCAAAGCAAATGTGTTGGTACAACAGAGCATTCAGATCATGTTTCTGATTGTGAATGCTGTCGGACAAGAAAGGTTTAAATAAAGGAAACAAAAATTACATTTTGATTTGATCTCATATTTAGCTAAAAACGTTTTCATGTACATTTAGATTTATCTAACAAGTAAAATACCGTACGACAATTATTTATCCTTTATTTAATTGTGATAAACTGAATCTTTTGTTTGTTTAAATTTGCTGTTGATGATTTTTATCAAAGGTTACCCACTGAGTTAAAAATGACATCTTATTCATTGCTGTTTACATTTTGTGTTATTTATTTGATTGTTAGTCTTCATACTTTATTTTTATTCCTGAGGTTAGTTTTAACAGGAACAGATCTAATGATCCAAATTATAACTTCAGTTTCTAACTATTGCTTTTTTTTGCTGTACGATAATAAGAATAAATGTAAATATGTTTGTGGAGAACTTTGTGTGTTTTTAAACTCTCTCCATCTCACACCTCACACACACCTGATCCCTCCACCACAGACCACAGTACAATCTACCGTCTATTATTGTCTCCAGTTTGACTTCCTCTTCTTTCATATTCAGTATTAAACTTTTACTCTGCTGGTTCGAACAGCTCTGTTTGTACTGAACTTGTATTATAACATTTCCAAACATGTGCAAACATCTGCTTTCATTGTTAATATTATTCTTCTGAATTATACTTACACAGCATTAAAAAAAAAAACAAGGACCTGCTGTGTGTAGAAACTGCTGTGAATCCTAAAGACAGTGTAGTGTCACGTTCATCGATGTGTTAACCATTTATCTGTCAGAGGTTCATCTGGTCATCATGAAACCTCCAGAGCTCTGCTGCTGTTGTACCCACATTCTCACCAAACACTTCCCCTTCACTTCTCAGAATGAATGACTTCAGAGGTTCAAAGAGGAACAAACAGGTCTCAGACCACTAACACATCTGATCTGTGTTCTTATCAAGCTGCTAACAGCGCTCACTGTGGCAGTGTTAGCATGTTTCATTGCAATCATTAAGACTCAGATTCTAGTGTGTAAATAATTTGAGTC
>NW_005188838.1:0-8526 GCF_000239375.1 Pundamilia nyererei
TGATGAGATGTAAGGTGCATTAAACTCCAGAACTAAAATGAATCAAGTGACCAAGTGCCAAAGACTGTAGTTCCTTTAATGGCCATTTAAGGCTCTACAAACGAGTCAGTCCTCATAGTCTGCCTGCCCACAGATGCTAATCTACAGTGGCCCTGAGTCAAACACACTGCAATTTCAGTTAAATTGCATTGTGTTTTATTTAACTGAAGTGATTTTGAGGAGATTATAACGTGATGGAACAGCTGTGGAAGGGACCGGCTAGCAGTAAATAGCTAATGGTGAATATTTATCTACAGTATTATATGAATATCATTAAAAAGCACATTACCAGCATCATTTTATTCCTCACAACACTGATGAACCCTTTGCTTCTTACATCTCTTTGTGCAGTTCTTTGCATACTTTGGTTTCTGGCACTCCCACAGCTGTTTTGTCACCTTAATGTCTCCCCAAAAACACTCCTATTTTGTGTTGCCTGTTGATTTTGGTTCTTTTGTTTGTTTGTTTGTTTTTTACTTCTATTGTGTTTTGTGTGCTTCCGGAGTATTTTTCTGTTTGCGGGTGCTTTCTTAAGTTGCATTGTGTTTGACCTCTCAGGCTCACCATACTTATCAGATAAATCCAGTGTATGAGTAAGGAACCCGTAGGGATGCAATAAACTTGCCGTTTGATCAGTATCTTGATGAATAAGTCTTTTGTATTTTTGTTGAATGCGTGTGACTAGGGACTGTGACGAAACCCAGCAACGTGCTTCCTTCTGCTCTTAATACATTATTTGTTTTGGAGTAAAGTTTCATCAGGCTTACTCATCTTGGCACTCTCTAAATTTTAAGTACTATACATTGGTTAATTTTAGTTAATGTACTTTTAATTTGTATCATATTTGCTAAATCTAGAATTTAAAATAACATTTTCTTCAAAATGTATTGCAATTTATTCAAAGTCACAAAAAACTTGTACCAAATTTAATACACTAGGCTTTAAAGGGTTAAAGCGCATCCAAGAGAAAGATGTAATCCACAGAGTGCCAGGTTCTCTCTCAGGACACTGCAGCCAATCAAACAGCATGAAGGAAAACACCATACTGATTCATTTATTCCTCTTACAGAGGGTTATACATTATAAAATCATATAATATCTCCCTCTCTTTCTTCACCCCTGTCCGCACACAGAGCTACAGACCAGTCGTTGTAAGAGCCACAGACATGTGCCAATAGTAAGAAGTAGAAATTAATTTTGTGATTCATTTAACTCAACTGTGGGTTTATTCCCACACCCATCCAGCTTTTAACACACAAAGTAAAAACGCCCCCAAAAGACCTCTACACATGTGATTGGTTAATAGGTTACCATGAGATCAAGTCTCTCTTGGTCACAGGTTCCTCCCGCTCAGTATCATTCAGTTGCTTTCCGCTTCCTTCCAGAAGTCAGCGGATCTCTCCAGCGCAGCAGTAGTTTGGTGAGTAAAAAACGATCATCTGTAGATGTGTAGCTGCTGTTGTGCCTTTCTACCAGACACAAACTCACTCAGAGAGTTAGTGTTACTATGTTGGTCATCTAATTTGCTCTCTTATAAAGTCAGATAAATTACATCTGATATAACCAGTTATTATAGTTTTTTGTTGTTGTTTTTTAAGGATTATTACCTCTAAGAAAAAACTGTCAAGTTTACAAGTTTCAGATGAAGTCCAAGTGAACTTGGATCTGAGTTGCTTTTATGTGTAAGACACACCTGAGCTCTTCAAACAGTCCTTTAGGTTTTAGAGGAGGGACTATAGCAGTCTGTTTGCTCACTGTGTGCCTTTGGAGTGTCAACCAGGAAGTCAATAAAATGTCTGTGAAATGAAACTCCAACTTAACACATGCATTACATACATAAAGAAAAATGTAACATCTTGGCTAATAATTCTGCTGGTTTATACTTCTTATTTTATGATCTTAACATTCTGGTTGAGTTCATTTTATGTGTATCTTTTTATAGTACATTCCTGGAAGCAGCAGAGTGTGCACGCAGCCACGAGGAGATACTAACTCTCAGGTGAACCCTTATGTCAGCGTAAATCTTTAGGTTTTTAATGTTTTTATTATCTGAGGTCTGGTATAACAACACCACCTACTATGACCTCAGTAATACCTTAGCGCTTAGCAAATCTCTTTTAAGCAAATATCTATTCTAGTTTTGTCATTATAAGCACATACAAAAATTAAATGTATATAGTCGACACTGAGGGACCCCTTTCCAATTAAGCGGATGAAAAAAAAAAAACTTTGAGAAGTTGGTTCTTTTCTTCACAAGTTGTTGCTGAAAGGAACGCCTCCACAGGCTGTTTGAGTAAATTATACACCACCAGCTCCCCCGAGTGTCCATTTCATCACACAACAAGCAACATATGGGAGAAAGATCGTACATGAATTTTGAACTTGTCTTTGGGTTTGAAAATTAAATTTTATTTAGAAGTTTTTACAAATAACAATTTTACTGGTGCTTGTAGAATTTTAATCTTCTGGCAGTTTTGAGTTTAAAATGATCAGATTTTCATACACACTGCCTCAGTGTCTTAAACAATGTTTTAATACATACTGTAGTGGAAAGACAATGGGATTTTTTTCCTCTCTTTCATAAAAACTGAAAATTTTATAATTTCTTAAAGCATATTTGGATATATGTGATTTTTTTTTCCGTTTTGTTTGATATTCATCTCATTTATTATGTTTTTGCTGTAGTTTTTTTGACACTTCACAAGTAAACGGGACCCTATTCTAGAAAATATGTTAAACAAAGTCTGCATATTAAAAAAAAGGAGAAAAGACAAAAAAACCCAACCTAATATTAAAGCCAGAAATCACACACATACACACACAGAGACAAAAAACCCCACCATAATTATTGTTTTTATTATTGTCTTTATTGCCAGAATACGCAGTTCTTCCTTTGAGTGACTAATGCACATTTATTATTCAAGTTTTAGCATTTATTCAGTGTAAGTTATGACTTGCTGAACATGCTGAGCATTATAGATCGCTACAATATTCGGCATAACAAGTTGGTTCTAATATCAAAATGTATCTCATTGTTACACTGCTGGGGAAGCGAGATTTGGAAATGTGGGAGGAACAACTCTGTTAAAACCATTCACCACAACAACTTAAAGTTATGTTTTTTACTTTAAGAAAACTTAAAGAAAAGTTACTTCAGTAAAAAAATTTTCTTTTTGTTTTTGTTAATGATTAATAGAAAGTTGAAGAATTCACATGTCTTTAAAAAATAGTGTCTGGAAGGCAAAATGAGCTAGCAGAATTTACATCCTTGATTTTTAAAATGACTAAAATGGCTAGATACGTCACCAGTGGGTAGTAAGAAGTTAATAAAACTACCTATACTATCAGCAGATGACTCTTGGCCTGCATTTATAAGAATGAACTGTTTTCCATCTTATGCATATGAATGCACTGATGCTGGATTTAGTGATGAGATTACAAACAACAAAAGTGGGATAAAGCCACACTCTTATAAACAGTATGGAGATGATAACTTGGCATCAATCTATAAAACAAAATCCATATGCGTTCCTAAAAGGGGTAAAGGGTTTGTTAGGAAGGGGCTTATTGAGTGTGAGTATAGAGAGGAGGAATTCCTACCATGACTCATAACTTCTCATTCATGTATTCTGCATTGTGCATCATATTGAAGCTATCCATATCTATCCTTGTAACACAATGATTTCTTTTCAGAATAAATCTGAAATCTGTGAACATGGCTCAGAAAAACATCAAAGTTGAAGTAAGTAGCCTATGTATTCTGTTGTCAGCGGCTAAATTGCATCACAATTTTTTGATCTGAGAGTAGTTTCTAATTGTTTTTGTTACATTTTCCAGTGGGACAAGTTGTAGTCACTTAAGCTCTTTACTTTCTGAAAATCCAGTGCAAATGCTAAAATGAAAAAGTGAAATTAGAAATTGCAGTAATGATGGCAAAGATTCCAAACAGTGAGGCCGGCAACTCACTTATGTGCCCTCTCTTCATGATGTAGCAATGTAAAATAAAAGGGTTTACATAGCTAGCTGGGTTTTTTAGCATGTCATAATGCAGTTTATGGCCATATCACCCTGAGCACACGCAATCATGTTTGATCTCGGACGCCAAGCAGGGTCAAGCCTGGTTAGTACTTGTATCGGAGCATCTAATTATGCAGGTCATGCAGAGTGAACAGGAGTGAATGTACTTAAATTGTGCATTAAAATGTTTCACACACAAAATCTGGGATTTATCCATCATTTCTTGCTTCAATTTGTCCCTTTTACATGTTCCTGTTTTTAAAACAGACAGTTGTTTTTATGTCTGGTGAACAAAATGTGCCCCTCCACCCAGTAATATTAAAGAGTCTACACTGAGTCTATATTGGAAGCCATTACATTTCTCTATCAAATGAAAAACTTTAAACACCTTGCGCTCTTCTGTAAGAGAAAACACATTACATACTCTGGCTAATAGTCCTGTAATGCTTTGTCATTCATTACCTTGATATTTGTCATTTGCATTGACCCAGTTCATTTTTTTGTGCATCTTTCTTCATCAGGCCAGCCCTGCGAGCAGAAGCGTGAAAACAGAGCCAGAGGAAGCTACAGCCTGTCAGGTGAGCTTCTGGACTGTTTCATGTGAAGAACAACCACATCCGACAAAGGTTCCTGCCTGAGCCCACGTGCAGAACTATTTTTTTTTACATCTTGGTTTTTTTTTTTTTAGTTTCTTTAATGAAGTCATGCAAAATTTTATTTTCATACTATGAAACACTTGATGGACCGTAGCCGCAGTGATGGTCTTGGAGCAATACTGACCTTTAAGGTCACTCTTTAAGGTGACTGATAAATATTTAGGATAGGTCAAATGCCGAGTCAGCGTATGAAGACACGGTACCTTACCTGTTATCTTAAATGTGTAGAACTGGGATCTGTTGATGTCTTCTGTCAACAGACAAGACATTATGCCATAAACAGTGAATTGAGTTTCATTAATATTCAAATTATTTTGAATAAGCATAATTTTTTTCCATCTGTTTTTCTGTTGTTTTGTGAAACTTCATAGACTCCTATACCCAGTCCAGTTAAAAAAAAACAAAAAAACAAGAAGAATAATGGCTTTTAAAATGTTGTTTATGAACAAAATGCATTACATTTTGTTTTTGGTACATTAGCAGCCTCTAACGTCCATTTCTCCACTCTGATTTCCTGCAGGAACCACATAAACATCAGTTCAGAGTGAAATTCAGTCCGAATGACACATACACCATTGGCTGTGTTGTACCCCGCACAGTGCTGGAGGCCATAAAATCTTCAAATAAGTATAAGAAGATGGTTAAGGGTGCAGATGTAAATGTTATCATTCAGATGGGTACAGGAGACGACGAATCAATTGTTCCAACACATTTCCCGTGTTCTTGTGTTGGGGATCATGAGGTTCTGACCATTTCATGTAAATCAGAAAAGGTGGAAGTGGCTCAGGTCCAGGATTCCAACGTAGTATATCCAAGAGATGCCTATTCTGTCTTTTACATTGATACAAAGGGAGGACTAAATGCCAAAAAAAAACAACTTTTTAAAAGTGGCACTTTAAAACAGTTCAAGTATCTCTGTGTTTACGGAGAGAAGGGGATAACTGTGGCGGAGGCTCTAAAAAGAGATGGCCGCTTCACTGATGACCTGGGCTACTTTGAGCTGGTCAACATCAATGACAAATGTAAGACTGAGTGCACAGACGAAATTGATAATCTGGATAAAAAGAAGTTTAAGATATGTCTTCCACGAGGAGCAAATATGGAAACAAAGGATGTAAAACAAGTAGCCATCCCCGGCCAACAGAAACCTCCACATGTATCAAATAATCCACAACGCACAAGAGAAACAAGATCAGTCTTAACTCTTGCACAGCAGAAGGAAATCAGTATAACAACAGCAGCAAAAGAAACAGGCTGCAGCATTGACTCTAAGGAGGTTTATAAGCTACTGCGTAAGCAGTTTCCACGTCTGAAAAAATGGATGGAAAGTAGATTCCCTGAAAATTCTTTCCAGAAAACACTGAGGAAGGAAAACTTTGGAAAGATCCAACAGTCTTTTAGTGAAATTCACCAAGTCAGGTTGCTGCTTGAACTGAGCGAGTCAGTTTGTCTCTTAGAGGTACCCATAAATGATCCCTTCATAATGCAGGGCACAGGCTTTGTGCTATTTGACAACTTTGTCTTGACAAATGCCCACTTATTCAAATACTGGGTTGATTCAAAATTACCTAATTGGCATGAAGATGTAAACATTACTGCTGTCTTTAACTTTGAAAAACAAGACTCTGACAAGAACAAGATTAATGCCAAGGTGTTTGTTGGCAACGATAAGTTAGATTATGCCATACTTAAGCTAGAAACAGAGAGTCAGGTTCCACCAGGGCTCCTCAAGAGATTTGGACCTGTACCTTTAGATGGTGCAGCCTGTGTTGTTGGACACCCAGGAGAAGGAGTGAAAAAAACGGATCCTACGTGTATCATTGTGAAAGAGGGACGAGAGGAGGCTGTTAATAAAAATTTAGAGGACATCAAGGAATACTTCATCACTCTTTATGCAATCAATCAGGCGATCAAAAATGACCCTTGTGAAAATATCTATGTGACCTACAACTCTTTCATGTATCACGGCTATTCTGGTTCCCCAGTATTTGATGCATATGGACAAGTGTTTGGTTTGCACACTGGTGGATTTTTCTATGGATTTCCAAAGACTGAACAGAGTGTGATTGAGTTTTCCTTTCCTCTGCTCACTATATTTGAAAACTTTGTGGATAATGTGAAGAAAGAGGGGAATAAGAATCTGTTCAAAAGAGTTGAGGAGGAGGCAAAGGGAAATCCACACCTAGAAAACATTATTGCGTCTGTTGTGGGGTCAAAGCAAGACAGACCTGAGGAGCTGTTGCAGGGTGTTCAGGGTAATACAGCAGATTCTGAGGAGGGAATGGAGTTGATTTGAACTCTTATTTTTAATTCTGTTTAGCTTTTAGTATCAGTTATTATTATTATTATTACTATTACATAGGTGGTGAGTACTCTGTTAGACATCTAAAGTCTTGATAACCTTTTGTTTTCATGCCTATTTTTATTTTTTTTTATGAATTTTACTTTCTTATAATAATCTTAAGACAGAATCAATAAATGTACCTTTGTCATCATAGCAAATTGAAATGGTAAGCTTTTTGCTTTTATGACCCTTTAAGATTATTTGAGTGGCTGTGAGCATGTTGGTTTTTTAAAAAAAAATTTTATTGCTCAGCTACTGTAATGAAAAACGTTTTTTCTGCTTTTTTGGCCTTACTGTAGATGTTTAAGATGCTGTAATCCTTAATGCTTGTAACGTGACTGAATGTATTCAAGTGAAGTTAGACTTTAATATTCTGTTTTGATGTCGGACAATATTCATTATTTGTTACGTTTGCTTTCATTTGGAAATTGAATTGAAATTGAATGTTTTTGTAAAGATTTTGGTTGTTAATAAATGAGAAGTGAAGCAACACAGGGTGTAAAACAGTTCCACTCTCTATCTTAAAATGTTTCCTGTCAATAATTTTGTCAGTTAATTTTTACCTTTTAAACATTTGAAGTTTTCAATTGTTGGGAAAATTCTAGATTATCCTTAAATTTAGATTTATGCGTTTAGAATCTCACTGTAGGATTTGGTATAACCTTTGTTTGCTTAGATGAGATGCTTAGGAGTGTGTGTGTGTCAGTATGACTTCGTAAAGAACTGCTTAGATAGGCCTAATGATGTTTTGCTATGTTATCTGCTAACTGTTAGGGTGTGGAAGGACAAAATTCCCAAGATGACTGGTGCCAGGAGCTTCCTGGGAAACGATAGTGGGAGTTGCTCTCTGCCACAGCCTGTGGGAAAGAAACCTGTTGTAACTAAAAGATACAGAGAGTTGTGTGTGGGGAGGAGATATAAAATAGGAGCTGAGACATCCCAAGGGCAGAGCTGGCATGAATTTGAACTGTGATGTTTGATGTGTGTGCGCAGGCTCTCCTGCGCAATAATAAATGGTTTGATCACAGCTCTTTCCGTGTTGCAGACTTTATTTACAAAATTCCACGAGTGTGGGCACTGAGGAACGACCCCAAAGACGGCTGATCACCCAGAGGAAAAAAGTCAATGCTCAGTCTCACCAAAACTTCAAAAAGGGGGAGTTGTGGGGCAAGTCCTCAGTGACACACAGAGATCATCCTATAGAACTAGGGGAGAATCTGCACGGGTGAGCTGTGTCCAACCTACAGTGGGGCAAAAAAGTATTTGCTGCGGGCCAAATTTGGCCCGCGGGCCAGAGTTTGACACCTATGCTCTAATGGGCCCTCTACTCCCTGGATATTGTAAATAACTACAGTGGGGCAAAAAAGTATTTAGTCAGCGACCGATTGTGCAAGTTCCCCCACCTAAAATGATGACAGAGGTCAGTAATTTGCACCAGAGGTACACTTCAACTGTGAGAGACAGAATGTG
>NW_005188838.1:10102-11381 GCF_000239375.1 Pundamilia nyererei
CTTTTTCCTTTGGGAAGGTACCATCTGTGCAGTCTGCAATTTTGTTGAAGAAAGATGTTGAATCTATTTAATATTTCTTGAAAACTAATTGATTTCTGTGCCTTTTTTTTCACACTGCATCAAATTAAAGTTGATTACGTCGATTAATCTACTTTATGTAACAAAGTGTTTAGAAAGTTGGCACATACATGTAATTTTTCATTTCTTTATGTGTCCATCTATAGAACGCTGCATGTTATAGTGTAAATCTGCCTGTTCTCTGTCAGAAACCTGCCTGCAGAAAATGAACCTAAAGCATGTAATGCAAGGATGTAATCACTTTAGAGATGGAGAAAGCATAAAGTGACAATTATGAATCACTTAATATGATAAGGAGATTCTGCAGGTCATTAATCAACGTATGAAATTAAAATAAAATGTATTTTTAGTGACACAGGATACAAATATGGAAGCAAGATGTATAATTAGAATTATTTATAATAAATATGAATAAATTAGTGCAATTTCTTTAACCATAAAGAATAACTAAATCCTTCAGGACAATGTCACATCAATGCACTGAACTCACCATGTTATCCACCTAACAGCCTTTACATGTTCTCACTGTAATTTCCCCTCATGAATGAATTTATGCTGCACTAATCTGAATGTTTGCAGGGAAATCAAACGCATTTCTCACGCAGTACTCGAGCTGACTTACCTTTGTTTGAATGACGACTTGTATGCGCTGATTCCACAGATAAGGTATGAAAATATATCAGGCTACGTCAATAGCGCTAAGTCTACAGGGTTTCTACTCCACGGCCGTATTTCATACGGGTCCACATTTCCAATGCACGCTATTTTCTGCAAGTACCGCTGCTTCGCCTCTGAACGAAATCGGTCTCTATACCGTTCATTCTCTTTTGAGCTGCTTTTAAGCATCTTGTAGTCGTCGTTCCAACACAGTGTGTTTGTTTTGATTCGTAGACCCCGAAAATGGTGCCGCGCTCCCACAATGCATTGCGGCGTGACGTCAACTCCAAAGCCCTATGGTAGCTCACTTGGTTAACAAGCTTGATCCAGAAAATTTCCTGAGCTACAAAGATGCAGTTTAAGTAGTTCCAGAAGCCAACAAGTACAGTGTTGCCCACCAAAACTGAAGCATGAACTTCCTGAAAGATCTGTGACAGAAAACTCAATATATTATTTGTCAGTTAATCCCATCAAAATGTTCCAAAAGGTACCTATATGAAAAACACAACCAAGAAGTCCAGTTTGGTCACTCCAGTTGGCTTGG
>NW_005188839.1:0-3294 GCF_000239375.1 Pundamilia nyererei
CCCCCCCCCTTTTTTTTCATTGATTCACTCTCATTTTTTGTTTCCAAAGTCAGCGCTCTGTGTGACTTAAGAACATGTTTTTATTTTTAAGTAAAAAATACAAATAGATTTATCTGATGGCTGTTTGTTTCCTGATCGATACTGAGTGCTGTTCAAAGTTCATCCTCCTATTAAATAAAACCTCGTCTGTACCTACCAGGCACCTCTGTCGTGGACGGCTGAGTCCCTGAAATATTGTCTTGAGAGAAAGTGGGATTAGAAGCTCTTTCTACAACACAAAACATGAAACCAGACTCTTAGTTAGTTAGAAATTCTTGTCTGCTGATAAATTTTATTTTAAAAATTCCCTACAAGGTTGTACTTAAAAAATAAAACAAGAAAACCACAAGAAACTGCTATTTTGAGAGTTTTTTTTTCTGAGAAATCTTATTACTCATTAGAAAGATGAATATACAGACTCACCATTGGTCTCCCTCTTTGCTTTTATAAACCTCACATTAGAATAAAGCACTTCTTCTTCAGGCATTTTAATGCTTTGTGCTACCATCAGTGAGACTGAAAGAGAAGTTACACAACACGCAGACAACATGAAAAACAACTTCCTGTAAAACGGAAGAAAGGGGAGGGCTTTACAAACCACAACTCGACAATATCTGACTTTTTTAATCTCATGTCATTTTCAAAAGAAATGTTTCACATCCATTTTTTGTGTAGATAAAATAAATAAATAATAAATATATAAAAAACGAAGAGGTAATTGAGATGACCAAACCGAATAACTGTTCGTAAGCACAAAGAAGTTGTAAATAATTATCTTCATCTGTAATGAATCAATCAGTGTGCAATGCTTTCCTTTAAAAGTTAAGATCTTAAAATGTCGAAATGTCTTTTGTTATGACCTAAGATAATCTGTTGCCTCGAAGGTGTGTGTGTGTTGGTGGAGCTGCTGATTGGTTTGTAAAGGTTCCTGTGGCTGGATTGGATAATTGAATGGACCTGAGCATCTTAAACTCCAGCTGACAGCCACCTCTGTCCACTCCTTGTCGCGTCTACAAAGAACAAAGAACCAAGCAGTTGCAAGTAGCACCAAGTAGTTGTATGAGAAGCCTGAACAGAAATCCATTAGGGAATTTTGTGAGCTAAGTTGTGTTTCTGATATGCTGTTAGTTAAGAGTGTTTTGTAGAGAAATGTAAATACTTATAAACTGCATATATTGAGCACTGCAGCAGTAGCAGGAGTGAGACGAGTGTTTGTGTTGAAATCCATTTTGGTTATTGGTTAGAAACATTGGTTCAATAATTGCTTTTTGTTTTCCTTTTATTGTCGCTTAGAGAACAGTAGGGATCACTGGATACTTTTATTTGTTGACATGGCACTGCTAACCTCCAAAGCAGATAAACTGCTGCTTAGCATCTTCAGCTGTTCTGTGTTGCTAGCCTTTTCTGGGAGTGGCAGGAGTGAGGAGTTGTGCGTCATGTTATGTCGAGGGTACCCCTAGACCACTAGGCAAAGTAACACTTTCCTGTTCTAGGCAAACAGATAATTTGTTATTACATAAAATAAGCTTTAAAATCGTTTAATTCTTTTTATTTAGCAAGTGTAACTCGTGGCAAAACCTGCAACAGACAGCCCATCATGTCCATTTCAGGCTTTGCCTCTCCAAAGCATGAAAAGCACACACATGCAGAAGTTGCAGTAACAACAGATACAGATATTTTATTTCAAGGCAACATAAAAATAATCACCGGAAAGTGATTAAACAGACATTATTAACACATTTACATATTAGCATCTACAGGACCTGGGAATGTACTTCATATGTTTGTTTGTTTTTTATTCACTAGCAAATTCTTGGCTTTAAATATTCTCTCCCCCTGCTGGTAATGAAACTTCTGCATGCATATCCTTTCACATTTTGGGAAGGCAAAGCATTTTGAGCACACCCCACCTCCATTTTTGACCTATTTTTGATGGTTTGAAGTCAACAAGTCATTTATAGCAGCTTAAATTCCTGCCATAATTTTTTAAGTACCAGAAATCACTTTTGTCAAGCAATCACTTTTAGGCACTGGCACATGAAACAAGCATTCCTCAAGCTGCTGGGTAAGGTGCTCGTAGCTTTGCTCATTTGAGTCAGGGAAAAAAGTCCCTCGCATGAGTGCGGCTTGAACCGTGGTGTCCCAAGTGCACTGTCTCTCGATGAGGACGTGGTCCCCTGCGACCAACCCAAATGCATCAGTGGCATCATCATCATCGTTGTTGTCATCGGCACCATTGGCAGTGTCGCCAACAACATCAGCAGCAGTAGGACCGAGGACTGTAGGACACAAAACGTGTGTCGGAAGGTGCAGCAAGTACATATGTAGGGGTTGTACTGTGCTGTACTGTCCCACGTGTGCAAGCTGGGTCTAGGCAGGTAAGCATTGTAAGTTGGTGCGTAGGTAGGTGGATAGAGAGCAAGTGGTTTCAGGGACACAGAAGAACAAGATCAAGAACCTCATGGTGGGTCTGAATGACTCTTCTGTTTTGTTGCAGGTCAGACTGACCCATCTTAAAATTAAATAATCTAAATTAAGTACAAGAGCAAAACAAAGAGTCAATGCCGCAATCAGTTGCAAAAGCACTAGAGTCTAAATGAATGTTGTCTCTGTTGTCATGAGTAAATGGACACTCGCCCTGCAACGCCTCTGTGTGTGTATCGGGTACTTGTCACCATTTTATTTTCTGGAAGGCACCATGTGGTTGATTTGAGTGCTGAACTCAGTCCTGTTGCGTCTCCAAAGACAACACATACACCCACCCAAATCCATCAAGTGAATGCTGGTGTGATACACTTTTAATCTTGCAACCACGCAATTAAAACAGAGCTTTAAAGTCAACGTTTGGCATTACAGTCTTTGTTCTTCAACAAAGGCTGAACTCTCGTGAAACGCTTTCATGTTATTTCTTTAAGTAGTCTCCAGGACCAGTTCTCCAGGCTTCTTAAATGACATTCAAAGCACTTCTTTATATGTTTGCTGTCATCTGTTACTTTAAATAAATTTGGTGATTTGCAGTACAAAATGTATAAATGGTCAAACTGACTGTAAAGTTTCATCCATTTATTTTACATTTTCAAAAGTTTTTATATTTTAAGATAAGATAAGATAAGATAACCTTTATTAGTCCCACACGTGGGAAATTTGTTTTGTCACAGCAGGAAGTGGACAGTGCAAAAGTTATGACGCAAAAATTAGAATACAATAAGAATAAATACAGTACACAGCTGTACAGAATAAAATAAAATAAAATAA
>NW_005188839.1:5008-11380 GCF_000239375.1 Pundamilia nyererei
ATCCCTCCCAGGCAGAGAGTTCTGCTGTTTGTGGCCTGAGATGGTTCTGAGGCCTCTCCAGACTTCACCAACGTTGTTTTGCTGAAGCTGGTTCTTTTAACAGGTGAAAATATTTAATAATGAAATGTGTTAAAAGAATGTGAAACTATACAAGTCAAAGTTTTTGTGAACAAAGCGCCATCTGTAGATGACACTCTGCAATTGCATTAAAGTGACGTGGAAAGTGCATACCAGTGGCAATTCTAGGTGGCTGTATCTGTGAACAGTAAACATTTTTCTTTTTAAAGAAAAGAATTCAAAGTGCCAAAAAAAGACGTGTTATCACCCCCGGGATCATGATATATGTGTTTTATGTAATGCAGCAGAAAATGTTAGCGGTAAAATCGTGTGGATACAAGTACCAAATCAATTTTTACAACCATTCATCATACTCTTTTCATGAAATCCATTAGTCAGGATAAATTAAAAAAATGGCAACCATTTTCAAGATGGCCACCAAACGGTAAGAACATTTAGAGACAAATTCAACAAGACTGGGCTTTGTGGGTGTCTTCATCCTTAGTCTTGTAAAAGTTGAGTTTAGAAGTCTAAAAGTAATCAAAAGCTATATAAAGGTACTTTTGACTTTTTGTTATGTAGATGACCTTCCTGATGCAACCCTACCATGTCTCCGGCTTTGGTATCACCACAAGGACACCACCAGCTTGTGATATCCTGAAGATTCTTTTTTTGTCATTTCTTCACCTTCTTCACATGTTTTGCATGTAATAAGCGCATATTCTGGCCTGTGAGAGTCATTCAGACACTCAGACACCCAATATCATTAAAATGAAGACACAAGATACTCATTTTACATTTTCGCTTGTTTGTTCACTCTTTCCCAACATGCTTGCATTTAAACCGAGTCCCCTGTCTCTGCTATGATACCCGTCTCTCTTTGTATGTAATTTGCTGTTCCCATTAAGTCCAATCCCTGCCTTTATGAATTCTCGGCAGAGCTGAAGATTTGGCTCCCACATAGCCACGGGCCAATAATAACCAACATATGAAATTATCTGGGAGGCTAGTATAACGTCCTCAGCCTAGGGGTAATTTGGGCATAACAAGAAATGTGACCAGGAAGAGAGGATGCTCTGCCTATTCCTAAATAAAAACCAGTTAAACTAATCAATTAATCAATCAATATTTATTTCTATAGCACATTTAAAAAGGACAGTGTCCATGAAAGTGCTTCATATAAGGTAGCAAAGCAGATTACAACAAAAGGCAACAATAACAGTTTAAAACAATTACAGTGACAGTTAAACAGCACAAATGCAGACCAGGTGGAAGTCTGAACTAATTTGCTTCAAAGGCAAAATGGAGGTTTAAGTGTGATTTGAACGATTGAATGGATTCTGACATGCAGACATTTATAGGAAGATTATTCCAGAGTTTAGGTGCGGCAATTGCAAAAGCTCGGTCCCCTCTAGTCTTTCGTCGGGGCCTTTGTTACACTAAGAGCAGTTGGTTAGAGGATCTGAGCGCTCTCTTGGGGCTATACACGTCAAGAAGGTCTGTTAGGTAACTGGGTGCCAAGTTATTTAAAATTTTAAAAGTATACAAAAGGATTTTGTATAGGCAACTGAGGACACTTGTTTGTCTAATTTGAGAGAGCTGTCAAGGACAACTTCAAGATTTCTAACGGTATAAGAGAGATGGCTGGCATAGGACCCCAGTGTATCAGTTAAACCCTTTTTCAATACAAGCTTCAATGCATGAGAACGCTTCATTGGGCCATCGCTAGGTCTCATCTTAGAACCAGAAACACATGTTGACTTTTATTCAATAACACAATGTTTGGCTAAGATTTTCACACAGAAACACTAAAAGCAATGAGCAGAACCACAGGCTGTTTATTGGGTGGTGGAGCCCAGGACAGAGGGGTGAGGTGGCTGTCATCTGGTAGTTCACAGCTTGCTGTCCAACCAATTATCTAATCCTGGAACAGGAATGAATTCAACCCAACCACTCAGCAAGCCTTTGACTCGATCAAGACACACAAGGAGGGAACAGAGAGAAAAACCCACAACCATCCTCTGGTCGGAGGAGGCGGACACATGAACACACATGACCAACATGATGTTAGGTCATGACACCGGATGCAGTTGTACTGCGGGCCACCGTACATTTGACAGCCCTGCTCTAGGTACAAAACAAACACCCATCCATTATATATTCTGCAAAAAAAGAGCGATAAGGATAGTAAATAAAGTAAAGTAAATAAAGCCACTTCAAAAGAACCATCAAATCCTTTTTTGAAAATTAAATTTGGTATTCTTAAGTTTAAGATTTGGTTGACCTCAGAACTGCACAAATAATGCTTAAGGCCGCAAAAACATCTTTGCCTCACAACTTTCAGAACTTGTGCCATTTAAAACCAAATCATCTTAATTGTCCTTATTACTGGCTGTTCAGCAAGCCAGTAATAAGGACAAATATAAAATACCAGCATTACAGTCACAGGAGTTAGTTTGTGGAAGAACTCTATAGAGGAATTTTTAAAAAAAAAGTACATCAATGCATAACTTCATACCTTTAAAAAAAACAACAAAAAAACCAATAAATTCCATGAATATAGTCATTGAGAAGTCTCACTGTATTCTAATGAAGCCCTGTCTTCATTTTTGTTGATTAGAGCGAGAGTAACCCAAGCTGAAAGTATTCATTAGGATATGTGTTACAGAAATACACTTTCATATTAAACATGTACAACCAGAACTCAGTTTTTAAACAGAGAATAAAGATTTTTTTTATTACAAGGCACAGAGATTTAGAAGTGTGTTAATAACAGTGTGTATAGCTCAAAGTAAAAATGTAGTTTGCCTTTTTAGTTTGTAAACTTATATTGTTTTATGTGTGTATTTTGCATGTGAATAGACTAGGATCAAATGGTGTAAATTTCATCCTACTACTTTTTGAGCATCTAAATTGAGTGGTACACACAGATATTCATGACCACTCAATATCTTTTACAATGCATTCTCTTGTTAGTTCAGTTATATTTATATGTTTGAAATAAAACAGTCAGTCAATCTGTTTTTACCCATTTTTCGCATATGCTCTTATTAGGAGCTTTGCAAAACTTATCATACCAAGTCTTCAGGGGTTCTTCTCCTTCTTCTTCCCCCAGCCTTACACAATGCTCTCCATCAGGATTTTCATGAGTCCAGTTGTCCGGCTCATGGTCAGCCCAAAAAGACAAACTATTGGATGAAGGCCGAAAAGAAATGATCACGTTAACTTCCAAACAGCATATTGTAAATGGAAAAAAAAATGTTTATGATAATCAAACCTTGTGTTTAGTGGTGAGCCATCCAACCACAACCATCTGCCCTCTTCCACTGCATCTGTCAGGCCAATCCAGAACATGTCTTCAAAGTTCTCCATTTTTCCATTCAATCTGGTTCTTAGAAAAATCTGAAAAGGAGATGTTTGAGTGTTATTGATATAACACTGATCTGTTTTGAGAGAAAGATCTTCTAAAGCACATTTTAAAATTTAAAGATGTGAAACAAATGAATGATGAATGAAATGAAAAGTATGCGATTTATACCTGCTCACACCAGTTATCTATCTTAACCAGGTCGCCTCCTTTAGCCCTACATTCATCTCTGCTCTCTGTCCAGGATGATTTATTGGTGGAGAAGTAATAACACTTTCCTCCATGTTCATCCCAGCCTTCATCACATGCACATGGCCCGTCTTTGAAGAATTACAGAAAAGACTTTAGTCAAGTGGAAAATATTGTACAATTCCAACTTTACAGTCATTAGTGGATATCAATTAGAGAAACACAAAATCCATAACTTACTTATATTCACTTTAGGAATTTCAGGACACGTGAGATGCTTATTGCTGCATGATTTTACTTCTATAAAAAAATAATATATATATATCATCTGATGTGTCTTTGATTTAAGAAAAGCAGTTTGAATGGTCACAGAATATATTCTATTAAGTTGTGTTACTAGGAAAGATTTGTTTCCCGTTTTGTTTGTTTGTGTGCATTAATGCAAAACTCAGTTGAAGAGGCTCCTGTCTGCTACTGTCAGCAGTATAAAGAGGAATTCACACAGGAAGAGACTAGCAGCTATGCAGAAATGAGAAATTACATGTTTGGTATGGGGCTAGAAGTTAAATATATCTCAACTTTGAAATGAGCAACTAAAGCAACAACCAATGGCAGCAAAATATACAACTGAAAGACATGATGATATGCACTTAAAATGCTTCTCTTACTTTAGTCTCACACTGCCCTAACAATGTCAAATAAGAAGTAGCACTAATGCTAGTTCTTCAAACAATAGTTAGGTTGAATACTATTTTCAGAGCAGCTGAATAACATTGAATCCTTTAGAGTTTCTCTCACCCGTGAGAGTTTTCCTCAAAGCTGCATTCTCTTCATTCAGTGTTTGGAGATTTTTTCTGCTAAGCCAGTTTTCAACAGCTGATTTCATAACAAGAGAAAAGTAGTTAGAGTAACACTTTTTGGTTTCACTAAAATGGGACAAAGATTTGTCCTTTCAGATCTTTTCATGACAAGATTTTAAAACAATGCCTTTGAAGTAAAAAAATGGAGGAAAACATCAAGGGAACATTTCTTTTTTAAAGTCAAACTTATATATATATATACACCTGTGCACACAATAGCTGAAACTGTTCATGAAAAAAAGACTGTCCCTTTTGGTTTGTTTATCTCGGTTTCAGATGTGTGTGTTGTTCGATTCAGGACATACACAAAAAAGCCTTGCACCAGTAATGAAGGGCAGAAAGGTCGAGTGTCTACTGCAGCAACCAAGTCATGGAAAAATGAAAAACGGTAAAGACAAAGCAGGCCCAGCGATAGAGGATGTGCCAGTAGCAGCATCATTTCCATCTCCTGTTTGGGCCCGCTTTGGAGTTAGTGCTACCTAAGATGATGGCAGTAAGAAATTGATTAATTAAAATCCAAAAGTGTGCAAGCACTGTGCATGTTGCTTATGCCAGCTGCAACAAGTCCAATATCTATAGAGATGTCACCCCAATGTCTCAACTTTTAAACAGTCTCTCAGTGAAAATTCAAAACAAAAACACTGGCAGGTTTCATAGATAAAGATATCCAGGCTTATGTCATAGTAGAGGTGACAGAGTGAGACAGAGTCAGTCATTTTAGTCATTATGTTTTGAACATGCAGAAAGGTCTTGAGGACGGCAGGATCATTGCATTTTTAGCATCAAGAAAAAACAGTCTTTTAGTTAAAACGCGATGGTGGATTATTAGTTATGCACTTGGATAATTTAAGTAAACCCTTTAAAAAAATTTGACAAACAAATGAAAAGCATTTTTAAAGCATCAGTGTCTCCAGTTTTACTTTAACCTAACTTTAACATAAGAATGTGACAATGACGTCCATTCCAGGCTGCTTCATTCTTTCAGTTTTGCATGACTACATGGCACGTCCTCAGTATACGTCCTTGCATTTTAAACACTATAAATGGTATATGAATGGCTTCTTATATTGCACTTTTCTACTCTGAGCACTCAAAGCACTTTACACAACTTCCCTCATTCACTCATTCATGCAAGCACTTTTTTCTTTGTTCTATGTATTTGGCAAGCAGACTGGAAGGATCGAACTACCAACCTTACGATTAGCAGATGACCTGTATACATGTCCTAATATATATTACCCGATACCAATACATTTACCGAATTGAACCAAAAAAAACATTCACCTAGTGCACACACAAAAAAACTTACAGAGACGGTAAATAACAATGACAGCTGCTGCCAGCAGAACACTGAAAACGGACAGGGCTATTCTCTCTGAGGTGACCTTTGACCCTTTGGTTGATTTTGCATGTTGAGCGTCAGGAGCTTCATCTGATGAATCACATAAAGAAGACAGAAAGTGGACACATAATAAATGGTTCTAACAAACTCTACATAGTGTAGTTAAGGGCAAATAGAGAAACATTTAACTCTTTACGAATGTTCAGCCTTTGTCTGGTAAAGGCTGGTTTGTCTGGTTCATCAAGCTGCCAACTCTGAGAACCACAGTTAGATTAGACAAGACACATGTGAAATGTGCCACATTTTCAGATCCTCATTCTAATTCTCACTTGAAGTCTACTTTTATATATCAAGTTAGTTTATATATCAGTGCGGGTTTATTCTAGTTAACTTCAAACTGCTGGTTCTACCCTTCTCCTTTCTGTTGAATTAACATAATATTCTTACCCTCGGTGCAGCTCTGTGGACTGTTCATCTTGCAGTCTTCAAGGTTCTGACTTCAGAATTAGTCCAGCTGTCTCTAAATCACAAAATCTAAATAACAAAAACTAAAACTA
>NW_005188840.1:0-3678 GCF_000239375.1 Pundamilia nyererei
CCGGTCTCTAGTCAAAATGCCCGGGCCGATTTTTTGTCCCAGTCCAGCCTTGGGTCCAGCCCGTGTGAAAAACATCATAAACATTGTGAGTCCTCACACGTCAGCTTCAGGAGTGTACAGCTCACGAGTGGCGACCTCTACGTCCCCGTTAATTCTCAGCTCTGTGCTTTCCCAGTCAAAAACATTTCCTCTTGGTTCTCTCTCCCCTGCAAACATGCCTTGTATCACGCTATCTGCCAGAACAACGTCCCACATATTCACATCACAGATTTCACCAACAAAATTCTGATGTTTATCAAAATCACCCAGATAAAAATCCGGATCTTGTCCCAGGATAACCCTGCCTCCTGGGCTGACAGTGTGACCCTTCCTGTAGATTTTGGATAAGCTCCTCTTGCCATCCAGGAAGAGGGCAGCTAAACCTGAAGTGGAATCCCAGGTGACACACAGGTGGGTCTGCAGGGCTCCGAGCTCAGGGGCTTTAAATAAAACACCATCTCCAGCCATGTAAAAGGACAGTCTGCACACACAAACAATCATTATAAGTCTGCATGCAGGCAGCTTAATGTAAAACCCTACAGTGGCCCTCAGAGGCCAAACGGACTGCAACTTAAGAAAACACCAGCAATAAGAAAAATGCTGCAAAAACACACAAAACACAACGGAAATAGGAAAAAACTAATTTCCAAAAGCACAAGGGAAGTGTTTCTGGGGAGACAATAACCCGACGGACCAGTTGTAGAAACCAAAACATGCTGGGTAAGTGTGTTTTAATCTCATGATTCAAATAACTAATAGTTAGGCTAACACACTTACCTCACAAAACTGATAGATCCTCCACTTCTTTTAAGTGTCTCCCAGTACAATTCTTAGCATATTTTGGTTCCTGCAACTGGTCCTTCTGGTTATTGTCTCCCCAGAAACACTTCCCTTGTGCTTTTGGAAGTCTGTTTTTTCCTATTTGCGTTGTGTTTTGTGTGCTTCTGCAGCATTTTTCTTATTGCTGGTGTTTTCTGAAGTTGCGGTCCGTTTGGCCTCTCAGGGCCACTGTAAAAACCACCTGACCCCCGACTGTGCTCCACAATAACTTCAGTATATTTAATAAACCACATAATGGGAGGTCATACTGTGGGCTGTTTTTCCTTCATAGATTTGTAAGTACAGGAGAAATCCATCTGTAATTTTCATTTTGACACATTCTGTTGAAACCAATCCATTTTCTTATGCAGAACATTATCAGGGCCGTGAAGGCCTGGAGTCTATCCCAGCATGCCTCCATTAACAGAATAAAGTTAGTGTACATGAAATATGTGAGTGGGAACTTTTCAGATTTGGTTGATATTATTTTTGGGGGAAGCTCACAGTGTAGATGTTGACTTTAAGATGTCCTACCTTCCATCCAGTTCACACCACACATTCAGCTCATCGTAGCTTCCAGTCCGGTATGCAAAGAGGATGATCGCTCGCTGGCCACTGAGCTCCGTGGCCACTCGCATGCACAGAGTGAACGCAGTCAGGTTCAGCGGCTTCTGAGGCATCATCTCAACAAAACTGGTGCATGACTCAGTGGGGAAAACCAAGGTCTTGATGGGAACACTCCCTGAGAGGCAGGAAAATTAATAAAAACATTACTAAAACTTTGAAATGGTTTAAAAAAGAAACTGTGGTAAAACTGTGTTTTTCTGTATAAAAATAATTAGATGGTATAACTAAGTTGACAGGCAGGGGAAAAACAGAGGTGTCACACAAATTTAACGAATTCTTAAAATGAAGGTCACTGAAATCACTGTTTAAATGCTGTGTTTTCTCCCACTGAAAGCCTGAATACCAGATAAATGCATTTTAAGTTTACAAAGAAAACCAGAAAATAAATAATAAAATAACTCAAAATGGAGAGGTATACAGTTACCGGCCAATGCTGTCATGAGGAAAAGGATGACTGGAGGTCTCATTTTATTTTCATAAACCTGCAGAAAATCAGACTCCTTCGAGATATTTTCATGTGTTAATGCATGTTAAAAAGTCATATGAAGTTACAAAATAAAAGGAAGCTGTATACATACTGAGCTGCTACAAAGATCCTCCTGCAGACAGACGACTGAGCGGTGACTGAACTCTCCTCATTTCAGATTCTTGCTACGCAAATAACATCTCTGCAGCTCTCTAAACTTCCTTACTGGTTTCAGGCTTTGGTGTTCACTGGTACTGGTAGAAGCAGCTGCTAAAATTACAGAGTTCTGTAGTTAAAGGTCATTTAGATTAAAGTTCTAACTGTGTTTTGCAAACCATGCCTTTACCTGTGGGTGTTTTATTTATTAGCCATTTATTTCAAAGGGAATATTTAAAAAATAAATTCTGATTTGAATTCTTTCTGTTCACAACGCACTGATGGTTATTTGAATTTTGCAAATGAGCACGAGCGTGTTTTCTGACCATTGTCCAAGAAAGATTTCTATCAAAGGGAAAAGCAGACAATAGTTTCTGCAGAAGAGAAACTGCTGCTCATTTGAATTGTTTCTGTTGTATTTGTTTGCAATTCAAATGTTTCTTATTTGAATTCTTCCTGTAAATGAGACACTGATGCTCATTTGAACTTTTCAGACTGATGCAGCATGATTAAAATGTGGTTCCCTGAATTATATTACTATATTCTAACAAACCCCTCAGTATACATGCAGGAGATGTGGAACAAACAAATATGCATACAATGCTACAATCATTATATGTACCATAGCACATGGAATGATTGTAGCAACGGTGTGTCAAAATGTCACCTTTATAATGTGTAATTTTACTCTGTATTATGACTGCTGTCAGGGTCCCTGGGTCGAGGGCTTCGAGTTTTTCTGACTTTTAGGTTTTCTCTAGTTTAGAATTTTTTTGATTGTGTTTGGATCGTGGTTTTGTACTGTTGGTGTTTAGTTTTGTATTTTCAAGTTTCTTTTGGTTATATTTCATGGTTTTAGTTCTGGGTCAATCTTTAGGATCATTCTGTGTTTTGTGACTTCACAACGTCCTTTTGGTTTCAACTTCGGATTTATGTTAAAACTCCACACTTTTTTGTTTATGGTGTTTGCCCTCATGGTTTTGTGTTTCCTTGTTGCACATTTCCCCGAGTTTACTAGTTTTGGGATTGTTTGCTCCTGATCATCAGTGTTTGCGTTCTTGTGTTTCTAAATAAAAGCTGGGATGTCGTGCTTGGAGAAGACTATCCTGAGTTTCTCGGATCAATTCATGTTTATCAGAGAAACCCAAAGTCAAAACTCCCCAACACAAACTAAACAACGTAGTATATGCTGTGCAGTGAAGCAAGGAATGCTCACACCTCTACACTGGACAAACCAAAGAATCAGTTCATAAACGCATGGCACAACATAGAAGAGCCACCTCATCTAAAGGTCAAAGGTCACTCTTTCAAGGATGCCAATGTTCACATTTTGGACAGAGAGGACAGATGGTTTGAAAGAGGAGTGAAAGAAGCATCTATGGCCACTTTACGACACCAACTGTCTGCCATCAGACGCCTTAACGCCCACTCACATCCTGGGCCATCTGACCTCAGGAAATCACATGATAGGGTGGGGCCAGGTTTCACAATGAGCTCACCTGAAACTCTGGCTGATTGTGACCCACACCTGTTTTTGGCTCATGTGATTAGGTAGATGATCATTAGGGGGT
>NW_005188840.1:3848-8743 GCF_000239375.1 Pundamilia nyererei
TCCAGCTGTTGTAGTGCCAAAACATACAGTAATTTCCCATAATTATAGTACTGAAAACTGATGTACTTTCACAAGGTGGTAAGTTAAAGTTTGGTGTATTTCTGTGGATTTTTCATGTTAAATAGAAGGTATGTGTGAAAACAAAATTACATAATTATATATTCAAACACTGCTGCAATAAAATTAATCAGGTTTAAAATTGCTGAAAAGTACTATTATCATGTAATAACACAATATCCCACCCATAAAAAGTAAATGTTATTGAATTATAATATTATTACATATAAATACATCATGTGTATTTAATAAGTATAAACACTGAAATAGCTACAGGTAATACTAACTTTACATTGTTTAATAATGCCATAATATTGCTAGAGCATTACTACAGTTCAACTTGATATACTTGTCTTAAAATGTTTCATCACATCAAATAAATTTTACTTAAAACTGCAAGGAAATATTTGCGCTCTGTCACTAAAATAAAAATTACATCGAGGGGTTTTTGCTTTATAATGAAAAATGTCACGGTCCTGGGTCACGCAGTGTTTGTGTTTTTGTTCAAGTTTTGTTCTGTCAATTATGGTTTTCTGTTTGTATTACATTTATAGTTCCTGGTTTTTAGGTTTCTGAGCCTCCTCTGTGTTCTTGGTAAAGATCTAACTCTGTTCTCCATGTGATGTATGCTTAGACTTAGTTTTCCGGTGTTCAGTGTTAGGCCTACGGTTCCTTTTTCATGTCTCCCAGTGGGAGAAACGTTTCGTCACTCATCCAAGTGACTTCTTCAGTCTCAGCTGACTGCAGCTTCTAAAAAGCTGGGGAATGAATGACCAATGATCAATGGTCTTTAATCAGTGTTTGTTGATCAATGGTCATGACAATTTGCATGTTAATGAAAAAAATGACCTCACAACCCATTGTTGGCCAGTGCTGCTGGTTTCAGTTATTGTCAAATGTACTGTTTATATGATTACAAATACAGTACAATTACAGCATTTACTTAACTAAACAGTCTAAATACTTCTTTTCAGTTCTGTAGTACAAAACATTAGCTAAACTCTTCTGCAGTACCACCTTTATACCATCTGTGTGCCACTGAGTGCTTTGAGTTCTCCAGTACTATAGAAAAACACCATATCAGAACAGAGATACTTATGAGCCTGAAGACCGTGAAGTCAGCGTTCTCAGTGACACTGTGTTGTCTCGTTAATTTTTAAGCCCCTGGTGATAAAATATGCCGATGTCACAAGCTGCATATTATTTCAGCTGTATGGAGTGTAAAGCTGAGGATTGAAATGCAGACACAGGAGGCAGCAGGGTTTAATAGGACAATCTTTAATAAGCTGATGGCACAAGTCTACAAAGGAAAACGTAAAAGTTTTTACGAAACCAAATCCACAAGTGCATGGAGAGAAAATATACAAGATATCGTCACAGACGTTAAAACAAAAGTGTGAGGGGAAGATGGCACACATACAAGGGTGATTAGGGTAAGTAGACACAGGTGACAGGAGGGGTAGTAAAAATGAAGACAAATAACGAATGCAGCGATTAGACACGTACCCACATGTAGCAACGTTAGACTGAGACTGGGGAAGGAAACTAAAAGAACTCAATGCATGGAAATAACTGACAGAAAAGCTCTAAAAACTCTCATAATACAACAATGGGACTATGACAGTGTGATTAAAAGTAAGTACAAGTAAGTGATAAGAATAATCTAGAACAATATGAATCTGTGTTGAGTATTTAATATATAATTAAAAACAGGTGATGTCAGCACATATTTGTTTTCTAAAAACTTAAAGTAACGTTAGTGATATTGACACACAGTTTGATTAATAGCCATTATTTCATACAGCAGAATGGGGGTTTTCCTGTGGGTGAACATTATAACTACAGCTCACGAATGGCGACCTCGACGTCCCCGTTAATTCTCAGCTCTGTGCTTTCCCAGTCAAAAACATTTCCTCTTGCTACTCTCTTCCCTGCAAACATGCCTTGTATCACGCTATCTGCCAGAACAACGTCCCACATGTTCACATCACAGATCTCACCAACAAAACTCTGGTCGTAATCAAAATCACCCAGGAAAGAATCCGGATCTTGTCCCAGGATAACCCTGCCTCCTGGGCTGACAGTGTGACCCTTCCTGTAGATTTTGGATAAGCTCCTCTTTCCGTCCAGGAAGAGGGCAGCTAAACCTGAAGTGGAATCCCAGGTGACACACAGGTGGGTCTGCAGGGCTCCGAGCTCAGGGACTGTAAATAAAACACCATCTCCAGCCATGTAAAAGGACAGTCTGCACACACAACATCCATACGTCCTTTAGTCATAAAAGTCTTAGCACACAGGCAGCTTCATGAAAAATCATAATTTTACTACATTTGAATCAAAACAATTTTACACCAGGACCAATAAGATCAAATTTGGTTGATATTGTTTTTGTAAAGCTCACAGTGTAGATGCTGTTGACTTTGAGATGTCCTACCTTCCATCCAGTTCACGCCACACATTCAGCTCATCGTAGCTTCCAGTCCGGTATGCAAAGAGGATGATCTCTCGCTGGCCGCTGAGCTCCGTGGCCACTCGCATGCACAGAGTGAACGCAGTCAGGTTCATCGGCCTTTGAGGGATCATCTCAACATAACTGGTGCTCGTCGCAGTGGAGAATACCAGGGTCTTAATGGGAACACTCCCTGAGAAGCAAACAGAGTTGTCTTTTGTGTTGATGAAATTGTAAACGAATTAATTGTAATTAAATTGTATGAACTAATTCGTATTTTTATTCTCTTCGTAATGTTAAGCACTTTGGTCAGAACTTGCTGTTCTTAGAGCACTTTATAAATAAAGTTGGTTTGGCCTGTGACCTTTGAAAGGTTCAAAACACTCAGCTGCAACAAACTGCATGTATTTAACTTTCCCACGAGAGCTCAGAGGCGCCTCTTTATGTCCACTGTTTATGTACATAAATGTGTTTGTTGCTGTTAGTTCTGTGTTTTAACTGACATCACACAAATTTAATGAGTTCTTAAAAATGAAAATTATTGACATCACTGTTTAAAAGCCACTGAGAGCCTGAATGACAAGAAAACCATATAAAGAAAAATAGAAAATGAGATAAACAATAAAAAGTAAATAATGACATAATTACAAACTTGCACAGAGATGGACAAAAGAACAGAGAAACAGTTACCAGCCAATGCCATGGAGACGGCGATGAGGAAAAGGCCAATCAGAGGTCTCATTTTGTCTCCACAAACCTGCAGAAAATGAGACTCACATGTTAACATGATTTTAATTAATACACAGAATATCAGTGGGAGTTTTTTTGAAAGTTATGTAAAGTTACAAAGTAAAATGAAGCTGTATACGTACTGTGATGCTCCAAAGGTCCTAATGCAGACAGTCAGCTGGGCAGTCTTATAACCTGAGTACCAGAAATCCTCCCCGTTTCAGAGTCCTGCGATGCAGATAACAGGCTGTCATTGATTGGCTGGTTTTCATTGGTTTTGGTAGAAGAAGAAGAAGATGCTAAAATTACACGAAGTCTTAACAAATACACTTCTGTGGATTATTTATTGTGATTATTTTTTTAAGTTTTTTAGCATCACATTATGAGTCACTGATGATTCTGCTTTTCTTTCTTGTACATATTAAATTTGGATTTGATCAGTGTTTGTCTTTGATCATGAATGATTTTACATAACATCTTAGATTAATGTGGTAACTGTTATTTGCATCATACCTTTACCTACGGGTGTTTCGTTTCTTAAGCATTTATTTCAAATGACAGAAAGGCATTTTTTGTAAATTAAGATGATTTCTAACCTTAAGACCTGAGAGACTTATTTTCATCAGCGCACCTCAAAAATGTTTGAAAGCCATTTGTTGTAGTGAAACAATGTTTGTTTTCTATGTTTTCTGAAGAAAAGACACCGCTGCTGTTTGAATTGTTTCCGTTTTGGTGTTTGTTTGTTTTTTAATTCAAATGTTTCTCATTTAAATTGTTTCTGTAAATAGTTTCTCATTTGACTTTTTCAAATGAGCAGCGGCGTCTCTTTGCCAGAAACAATGGTCTGGTTGAAAGGCGTCTGTGTTAGAGAAGCAATCAGGCCATTGTTTCTGTCAAAGAGACGCTGCTGCTGATTTGAATTTTTCCAGATGTATTTTTGGATCATTTCACTGAAATGATTGGCATTTAGTTCCATTGCATTAGATTATCATATATATATAGGGCCTTCAAATTTTTACAGTTATTTCATTTTATCTCATATCAACATTTTTGAGAACATTTTCTGATCAATAATCTACAATTATCCTAAAAAATTACTGTCCAAAATTTGGGCACATATATTGATGATACTGTGAAAGTATACGTTAAATATACCAACTACTTTAAACAGAGTACTGGCTAATATGAAAAGAAAAATTGTGAGAAAAAGTTTCATATATTTCATAAAAAACTTCACATTGCAAAACACAACTAATGACGTTGCTTCAGGTCAAAGGTCATTATAATTCACATAGTATGCCATTCCACCCATAGGTAAACCATGATTTGCAAATAACAGTTAACAAAACCAAAAGTTAGCACAAACTATACACTGACCTGGAAGAGTCTGATAAAAGTTTAAAATATACTAAGAGGAGTTACAATGCAAGAATGTAGGTTTTTATGTAGCTCTGTTTCGTCTATCCAGTCGTTAAGTGATGACGTGAGTGAATCCTACTTCCGGGTCTAAAGTAGTCTGCGTTTAATATGGCTTTTGTGTTGTTAACATGTTTAATGTTTTGTATTTTCTTCTATTTGATCTCAAAAAGCTCCTAAAACAGTCAGTGATCCCTGTTGACCTCCCTCGGCTTTTATTACCGCTAATCATTTATTTAAGCTC
>NW_005188840.1:9779-11365 GCF_000239375.1 Pundamilia nyererei
CCCGTTCCAGTAACCATGGCTACAGCTCCCGCCACAGGCAAACAGTCAGAACCGAAGCGCAAAGAGGCTGCATCTGTATCTGTTTTAAATAAACACAGGAAAACTAGACATTCACAACACTGGGTGAATAAAGTGCTCTGTTGATCAGTTCATTGAATGTTGTTAAAATAAACCTGTCATACATACTTTTGTATCATCATTTAGCCTTCAAACAGAAAATATCTCAGGTTTGCTTATCCGAATAAACAGAGCAGGTGATCAGAGACTCCATTGTTGTCCATAAATCAATTCATAAAACTTGACTTCAAAATCAACCTGGGGAAATATCTTGAGCTTTGATGGGTTCTGTCTTGTTCGTAAACATCCTCAGTAGTTTCCTCTCACCTGAGGGTGACAGCTTGGGTTTTCTTCCAGCCCTTGGCAAACTGTTGACACTTCTGAATAACTTAAATAACATATACAGCTGATTGAAGTGAGGATTTTGGAATCTGCAGTCATTTGGAAATGCTCCGAGAGAAACCAGCTGTAGTCAATCGTAACCACTAATGCGTTAATACGTCCTGTTGAATTAAAAGACATTGTAGAATCTTCAGCACTTCTTATTAAAATATTTGAGAGAATATATGAATGAAATGACACAGTGTAATATAGCATGAGTTGTTGTTGATGATGACTTTTTAAAATTATGTTCAGTTACATTAAACTCTAGAACAGAAAGATGGCGTGCTTCCTTTGTCACATGACTGTCAGAAGGTCCGGCATTTCTGAAATCAAAATGATTTATCAGGCATAGAGAAGGATGGAGCAGATATTTTTACTAGGTCGCAAAACACATTAATCTGAAGTGATGTCAGTATTACTGATGCACATTTTGATCAATAAAGTATCAGATTTCTTACAACCCTATGGGTGGCATTCACTGACTGCACAAGTTTTCCTGTGGGTGAGCATTATAACTACAGCTCACGAGTGGCGACCTCTACGTCCCCGTTATAATATATTATATTATAGTATTTTTTTAATGAGTGTACGTGATGTGTTGGTTGTATGTTTGTTGTTTGTTTTGACATACTGCGAATCAATTTCCCATCAGGGACAATAAAGTTACCATTGACCATTGACCATTGACCAATTATCAGCTCTGTGTTTTCCCAGTCAAAAACATTTCCTCTTGGTTTTCTCTCCCCTGCAAACATGCCTTGTATCACGCTATCTGCCAGAACAACGTCCCACATATTCACATCACAGATCTCACCAACAAAATTCTGATGTTTATCAAAATCCCCCAGATAAAAATCGAGATCTTGTCCCAGGATAACCCTGCCTCCTGGGCTCTGTGGCCACCCGCATGCACAGAGTAATGCACCAAATGTAATGGTGTGTCCTGTTACATTTGGTGTAAAAGCATCACAACATTTCAGGAAAGGAACATTTTACCAGCAGCAAAATATGGTGTTGGTAGTGTGATGGTCTGAGGTTATTTTGCAAAACTGTCACGGAAAAGAGGGACCCAGGCGCGGTTCTTGCTCACAGAAACACAGTGCGTTTATTTACAGTGAAACAGACAAGTCCAACAATCCATTCAA
>NW_005188841.1:0-1211 GCF_000239375.1 Pundamilia nyererei
TGTCTCTCTCTGTGGGGTATTTCAGGGTCAGACTGAGGTCTCCAGTTCTCAGCAGGTCTTCGTTCATCTTTGCACGGCCGCAGTAAAGGTTGTCTTGTTTTTTCAGGTGGTCACTTCTGTTTGCATGGACATGGACGATCTTGAGTTCTCGGTCAGAGCGAGTCCACTCCACTGTTGTGTCCTCAGGCAGGTCAGGTTTTGTTTTGCAGGGCAGGATGACAGAGTTTGACTCTTCCTCCACCTTCACCTCCACCTGTTGGTCTGAGAGGACAATAAACCACAATATCAGCTGTAAAAGCAGCAGCACACTTACAGATGGTAAGTGGAGCACAGCTGAGTATCTTGTGAATAAAATTTCATTCACACTAACTGGATGAAACGAGAGAGCTTTTTTTTAGCTTTTAGTCCTAGAAACTAGAAGCTGTTAATAAATCTGTTTATAATGATAAGTTTGATTGCAGCTCCTTGAGTCTGTACAGCATCAACACACTTCCTATTGTTGTATTGTGCAGTCCAATTAGATCAGTGGTGTAAGCTTTGTTTCACTGTGGATGTAGCATTTTAAATGGTTTGAATCTAACCCTCCACATGCATTAAAGACTATTTAGGAAATGTTTCCTTTACTTTGACCTCTGACCTTTGTCTCCAGCACTGCCTTTGATCCGTAATTACAGCAGGTGTTGTGATTTGTTGCTGACCTTTGACCTGCAACTGTATATCTCTCAGCCTGCGTTCTGCTCTCCCATCACTGATGGAGCAGGTGTAGTTGCCGCTGTCAGTCTTTGTTGGTTTTCTCACAGTGAGGCTGAAGTCTAAAGTGTCCAGAGCATCAGGCCTCATTGATGTGCGCCCGCTGTAACGCTGGTTTTGTCCTGTTATGTCATCTGTTTCTTCCTGTCTCACGTGGACAGATTTGGGATTGAGATCGTTGCGAGTCCATGTTACTGTGGGGTCCACAGGTATTAAACCTGAGTACTGACAGGGCAGCAGGACAGATCTTTCCCCCTCATTCACCTCCACCACCACCAAGGCATGCTGGGAAACTGAGGACACACAAACAAAGAAAATATCTGCAGGTAAAGAAATCACAGCTTAATCTGAACATGTTTAATGTAGATGTATTCTGCTGTTAGTGTAGTTGCGCGTGCTCATAGTTATAATGGAAATGTTAATGAATGTTGTGATGCATTCATGGGAAAATTTCTGCTCAG
>NW_005188841.1:3723-5874 GCF_000239375.1 Pundamilia nyererei
GGTACTCTTTGTTTGTATGTAGACGTCATATGTTAATGAACCTATGCATATTCATGTAACCTCAATAAAAGAGCAGTGTTACGGGGGAGCGGACGAGAGCAACTGGGGTCAAGCGAAGGAACAGCGTTTGTCCGGTTCTCTCCCGTTCACGAGGAACATGAAGAGCTTTGACTACTCGTGTCTTGCTTGCTGTGTAATTATATTGTCTTCAATGTTCCAGCGAATAGGTTCAAGCTACAAACCTATCAGTTTTCTTTGGTTTTTCTTGACAATTAATTGGACTGGGCTAAAAACACCACAGCACTTTACAGGAAGGGCCAGAGTTGTCTCTATTTTTTGAGGCGACTGAGGTCCTTCAACATCTGCCAGAAAATGCTCAGGTTTTTTCTATGAGTCTGTTGTGGCCAGTGCGATCCTCTATGCTGTTGCATGCTGGGGGAGCAGGCTGAGGGTCGCAGATGCAACAGACTCGATAAACTGATCCTTAAGGCCAGTAATGTTGTGGGGATGGAGCTGGACTCCCTTAAGGTGGTGTTGGAGAGGCGGATGCTGTCAAAGATAAAGACAATGTCTCACCCACTCCATGACATGCTGGTCAGTCACAGGAGCTCGTTCAGTGAGAGACTGAGATTACCCATGATGCACCACTGAACGACACAGGAAATCTTTCCTGCCTGTGTCTCCCTGTACAACGCATCCACTTAACACACTGGTTACTGCAACAGCTACACCCTTTTTGCACATGTTCTTCCTTTTTCAGCTATTTATTAATAAGTGACTTTTGTGTATATATATGCCTGTATATATTGTGCTATTCTTACTTAGTGTTTTGTCTGTCGTTGTTACTATTTGTTTATACTGGAGCACTGTAACCAAAAATAATTTCCCCTAGGGATCAATAAAGTATTCTGATTCTGATTAAGCTGCTCTTGTTCACAATAATATGACACATCTGATTATTGTTGCTGTGTATTTGTGATCCAAAGCTCAGAGGCTTTTGTGTTTTTATTGATTCTCTTCTTGTTCTACTGAAATGACACATTCAGTGCGTAGAAACTTATATCATCATACAGTATAACTGCAGGTGTGGGCGGGGTCACACTCAAAAACAGCAGAAGTTAACCAGACCAAACCCTGCAGGATTAACCTGAGTGTCCCAGTCCTGGACCGTTTGTTTAACCAGGAGGATCCAAGGCCTGATATTTGTTGCTGTATTATAAGTATTCTTGTTTTATTGCTATTGTTATTTACTTTGAACAATTTTGAATCGATATGTATTTAAAGTTAGTGTTATGTTCCTACACGTTAAAAATACTTGTAAATAAAATGAGTTCAGTGACAATTGCTGTTTGTTTTAATCAATTTATCCATAACATAAAACTTTTAAACTAGTGCAACACATATAACTGTCATGGTCTAGCCTCCGTCGTGCTGCCCAGGTTGCCTAGCAACCATGATAGCTGGAAACGTGTGGTTGACAGAAATGAAGGAGAACGTGTTTTGTTTGTTTCTACATGAGCTCTGTGTGATTTGATAAGTATCTGAGGCTGAGACCACAGGACTGTAAAACATGATTGTTGGGCTTCATGTCTGTGCTGAACAGTCATTTAAGATTAGCTAGTAAATAACAATTAGTTAATGTTGTTCATGAGTTCAAAGTCAGTGTAAATATGAGATGGCCAATATTATAGTTATTATACTAATCATCCTTAGTTATTACAGCAGTGAGTTTGAACTCTCAAATCAAATCACTTTTACTGTCACATCACATGTGCAGGTACACTGGTACAGCACATGTGAGTGAACTCTGTGTCAAACACTGAGCTTCAGTACAGATCCAAGTTGCAGTCATTTATATTTCCTATCACCTTAAATCTTCACTCAAAGACACTCAAGTATCTGTGACAGTGTATATATAGGTGTATCATATATAAGAGACAAATGTTCCTTCAGTATGTTGGCATTACTAAATTTGGCTCATTGCTTACATATATGTGTAAAAAGAAAATTTACGAGCTGTGATAACTGTGTCTGACAGAATGAAGAGTCGACTGATATATGAAATATTCCTTTATTGGGTGAGAAAATCAGACCCTGTCATAACTGCTGTAAGTCACACAGAATAGATATCAGAGCCTTAAACAGGCTGAC
>NW_005188841.1:5972-11346 GCF_000239375.1 Pundamilia nyererei
TAGAATATGATGTAACACTATAGATCAACTTAGCTCAGAATATATAAAGCATATAAACAATTACAGCAATATGATGCAACAAACACAGCAGCTACTGATCCAAAATACTCAAAGCTTCATAGAACTGAAACAAACATTTATTTTAGCTCCATTCTGCTGCTGATACACAGGGGCTGATGTAGAGAAATTTTCTTGGGGTGACATGAGGGTGGCAAAGAAATCAAATGGGGTGGCAAAATCAAAGCCTCCCCCCCAAAAAAACACACATGCAGGTGGTTACATATGGTTAAAATGATTCAAATGCAGTAAATATACACATTTTTCATATAAATATAGTTTATGACTTAATTATTGTCTGTAGCCCACATAATGACACACTTTAGTTACATAAAACATGTGAGTTTTGATCTTATGTACTGTAGTCTGTATAATAAATAAACATGTAGCCCAATAAGTATAAAAGTCTAACTTAAGTTTCACTGTTTTTTGTTAGAAAACAGTCACATTGTGAAACAAAAAACCAAGGAGCACAAGAGTCCACAAATACATCAACGATTCAATACAACACTAGGCCGGACCTCAACACAAGTCCAAGAAAAGTTCAGAGTGTCGACCCGGAGGTCGACAACACAAGGACCAAAACAGTTCAGGGGGCCGGCCGTGCGGACAGCAGCGGCGGCGGGGCGGATGGAACCAGTCAGGAGGCCGGCCACGCGGTAGGCAGCGGCGTGGAAACAGTTCTGGAGGCCGACTGTGCGGACGGCAACGGCGGCGGCGTGGAAACAGTTCTGGGGGCCGACCGCGCGCACGGCAGCGGCGGCGGCAGAGCAAGTCCGGAGGCCGGCTGCACGGAAGGCAGTGGCGGCGTTCAGGAAGTCGTCCACCGTGGTGTCGATGCCCAACAAGCGGCCAGGCAGAAGACCGACGATGTTGAGGCAGCAGTATGGGACCCAAAGGCTGCGTGGCCCCCACAGCACCGGATGAGGCCGAGGTAGAGGCTGGACCAGACGAAGCTGAAGCTGAAGCCGATGCAGACGAGGCTGAAGCAGATGCGGAGGCTCTGGGACAATAACAATGTAACAAATATATTCAAACAAATACATCTCTCATTTGGGAACTAATCTTTCAATAAGTGAAAACAGTCTGTCCATCCTCTCCCTGCTGTCCTCTCCTCAGCCTCTCTTTGCTGCCTCATGTCCTCTCTGATGAGGTCTAGCAGCTCATCATCCCTGTCTCTTTTCCTCTTTCTTCTTGTTGAGGGTGGCTGATACCCTTCCTCCTTGCTTTCGTTTTGGTCACCCAGTCACCCACGCTGTGCTTGGCTCTGGAGTGTCCTCAGGGAAAGTCATCGTCAAAGTCAACGTCACCTCATCCATGACGGTAAACCAGGGCCAAGTAGCAGCAGTGGGCTTTCCACTGACCCCCTCTCCTGAGCCTGGATACTTGCAATTCCAAAGGCAGAGGAAATCAAAAATGACAGTAGACAAAGAAAAACAACACAACAACTCTTAGTAATTGTACATTTAATAACTTGTGTTCTTAAGAATTATTGTCTTGATAACACACATACATACTTCGTATTTTTGTAAGTTATCCCATTTCTTTCTGGCCTGCAAGAGGGGGGTAACTTTCCCCTGCAGGACCATCTTCTCCAGCATTGTTCTGTAACACACAACAAATAAAAGACAAAACCACCCCCTATTATCTAAGCAAACCTAAGCACAGTCTATTCTAATAGTTGGTTTATTCTACTCACAAGATTTATTCTGGTGATCATTTTCTCCTCTCATTTGAATAAATTCAGCCGTTTGGTCTTTGTTCCCTAAAAACTATCACAAAAAATGTTATTTAAAAAAAACATCAAAATTGGCTGTATGTAAGCGGCAATACATGAAAAACCACGGGACCCATCATACAAGCTAGTTTAGGGGCAATTTTTACAAAGACTATTTCAATAAAAGAAAAGGAAAAATCCATCTAATTCCCAAAGCCTAACAGCACAACTGCTACAAAAATGTAACTTTTCTACCAGTAGATTTTCACATACTTACTTTTAAAAGTGTTTTCCTCTCCCACATTAACTCCTGCTTCGTCCATGATTGTTATAAGAAAAATTCTCCTGTGTGACCTGCAATGAATCCTGGGATATGTTGGGACACAAAGGATACACCTGACCCATCCTTCAAATCTGGGGAAAAGTAGGACATATTTGTTTGCCATATTTGGAGGACTCTTTGAACTTGAACAGCCTTCTTTGCATCACTGTGATAATCACAGCATACATGTGAGCTCATTGAAACCTGACAGAGAAACTCTGACTCCCTGTAAAGCTGAACAATGTATTTGGTGATTACACTTTAATTTAACAAGGGAAGAATGAACTTTACTAAGGAGAAGCAAAAATATGATGTAAAGAAAATCAATTCCCAAAAGCCCAGGATAGTGTTTCACACAGTAACAACAGAAACAAAACTGACTTCCAAACCTCATAAATAAATAATTTATTTACAATAGTATAACTTGAGCTTGACCATTTAAGAAAAACATTGGCTCATTTTTAATTTGAGGGAAGGAACACGTGATACCAAACATTTGGCTATTAATTAATCGGCAGCATATCAGAAACATAAGTGAGCATAAAAGAGCATGTTAGAGAAATACTGTTTCTCAGAAGAAGGGCAGAGGTTCACCAGTCTGAAAAAATATGAGTCTACAAATCCTGGAAGTAATCCTGAAAGAGAATGGCTGGATGGAAATTCTAGATGTAAGAGGCTCCTCTGTCCTCCACGCTTTACCTGTATTAATGGCACCTGTTTAAACTCGTTATTGGTATAAAAGACACCTGTTCACAACCTCAAACATTTATACTCCAAACTCCACTATAGACAAGACCAAAGAGCTGTCAAAGGACACCAGAACCAAAATTGTAGACCTGCACCAGGCTGGGACGACTGACTCTGCAATAGTTAAGCATCTTTGCGTGAAGAAATCAACTCTCCAAAGACATACAAGACCACTGATAAGCTCCCTCGATCTGGGGCTCCATGCAAGATCTCACCTGTCTGAAGACTCACCTGTCTGAAGTTTGCTAGAGAGCATTTAGATGATCCAGAAGAGGATTGAGAGAATGTTATGTGGTCAGATGAAACCAAAATGGAATCAGTAAGGGCACTGAAGTGAAACGTGGCTGGATCTTTCAGCATGACAATGATCCCAAACACACAACCAAGCATTTCAAGGTCCTAGAGTGGCCTGGCCAGTCTCCAGATCTCAGCCTCATAGAAAATCTTTGGAGGGAGTTGAAAGTCTGTGTTGCCCAGCGACAGCGCCAAAACATCAATGGTCTAGAGGAGATCTGCATGGAGGAATGGGCCAAAATACCAGCAACAGTGTGTGAAAACCTTACATAAAATGTTTGACCTCTGTCATTGCCAACAAAGGATATATAACAAAGTATTTTGAACTTTTTGTTATTGACCAAATTGACCAAATACTTATTTTGCACCATAATTGGCAAATAAATGAATTAAAAATCAGACAATGTGATTTTCTGGGTTTGTTTTAAACTCATCTTGTCTCTCATAGTTGAGCTACACCTATGATGAAAAGTCTCATCTTTTTAACGTGCACAGTTGGTGGCTGACTAAATACCTTTTTGCCCCACTGTAAGTTGGAGCCCCAGGTGTTGAGAGGCAGGAAGGGCTAGATGTATATTTCTTATTTGCATACTCAGGCTTTTAATGATTAACAGAAACACTGGATGATGTTTAAAAGGTAAAATGTCTGTTCGTTTGGTGCTCCTAAGAGGGCAGGCTGATGGTCTATAACAGCCAGTAACTGACCAAAGGAGGGCGACAGCTGATTTAGCACTGACTTGAGCACAGGACTCCAGCTAAGAGGGAGCAGCTGAAAGACTGAGCATCACACTGCAGGGGAAGCTGTGGGACAGCAGGCTGAACGAAACACGTTCTTTTGATTCACATTAAAATACGTGTGAAAGGAGGGACTGCTAGGGTTGAAAATGATTAAATAAAGCTGCTTTATTATTTTTATATACACAATGCAATGTGCTCATAAATCAGTTGCCATAATGGCACCAGATATCGGTACCCATCCCTAATGAGGAGCCCTCAGTTTATCCTCTTCTAAACCTCACATTAAGAGAGCAGGGACCGCCCCCTCTTTGTGACATCATAAAGAGCCAAAAGCAGCAAAATGAGTTTTTCGAGCATGTTTGGGCTCACGGGGGTTACTGACCTTGTTATCTGAAGCTGTAGCTGTTCTTAATGTGAGCAGGTGTACTTCACCTCAGCCATCACAGGCATGCAGGCCCACACACTGTGATTGGATGGTTGGGACACATGCAGACTCTGATTGGCTGTTCTCTTCTTTGAGCTGAAAAAGAAGTCTCATAGTAAAAACAAAACAAAACAGGAGTAACAGAAAGAAATGGGGAAAATATTTTGACAACTGTTATTTTTCATTTGTTTCATCACTTATACAAAAATCTTTTCTTACAGAGAGGAGACATTTAAAAAATCATAAATCTGATATATATCGCACACACACACGCCTTGTTTAGGACGACAAAGCATCATATGCACAGAGTGTTTTTAACACAACAACAATCCAGCTTTATTACCTGTCACATACAGGATCACACAGAGTACAACATGCAGTGAAATGTTTTGTGTCCGTGTTGTGGACAGGCTGCAGACGTAGCCGAGCCATTCCAGGGCCTTTTGTTTGTAGCATGAAGGGTCTAGCCAGGACCCTTACTGGATACTGGATGGGAATCGAACTTGCGACTCCCGCTCCAAAGATGTGTAGTCTTACCACTACACATCTTTTTGTTTGTTAAACAAACATTCTGTTTGTGTGTTTTCTCAAACAGGAGACATTAAGATGTTTATGGTTGTCAGAAAATCAGCTGCAGCTATCCAGATAAAAACGGACACATGAAGACGAGGTCACTGTGAAAACACACAAACATAAAAGAAAATCATGTGCACACCTTTGATGGAGATTGATCAAAAAGTGAGCAGCCTGTTGTGCAGCATCAGCGTGTTTCCATGAATGAACCACATTCTGTGGATGTTGGCTGCGCTGGACATCAGGAAACCAGAAACAGGAACCTTATAAATGCTATTTGGGCTCCCATGAAGCTTCCAGAGAAACCTCTAAACCTTTAAAATGCTCCGCTGCATCTGAAACGTCCCCCATCACACAGGCTCCACCCACCTGGCACAGACCGAGAGATAAACCAAACCACAGCATTTTTTCAGGCATTATTTTAACCCTACAAACCTGTTTGTGATCAACCAGGCATCACAGGTGTGTGTGTGTGTGTGTGTGTGTGTGTGTGTGTGTGTGT
>NW_005188842.1:0-1714 GCF_000239375.1 Pundamilia nyererei
TATATATATAATGTTCTGAGTTGTTTTCAGCTCTGCACCGTGAGAACATAAATGCTTCAGATAAGGAACGAGAAATCAGTAAAATCAAAATCCTGCAAAGGTAGTGCATTCAGGGTGATTCTTGCAGTCTTTTTCGTTGTCCAAGTGCAAACACGACTCTAAACAAGTTGGGACGATGTGTAAATGAAAATTGAATGCAGTGATTTGCAAATCTCATAAACCCGTATTTGATGCATAAAAGGACGTAGAACGTTTAAACAGGGAAAATGTTCAATTTTAAGACATTTGTTGTAATGTACTGTAGATGATGACATGTTCAAAGTCTTTGCAATTGATCCACAATTTGCACATAGTTCTCTGCAGATTGGTAAGCATCTGCTCATCTTTACTTCTTTAAAACATCTTCTGGATGCTCTTTTTATACTCGGTCATGTTACTGAACTGTTTCCAGCTATTTGCTGCTCCCGTCAGCAGCAAGGAATTGAACATCATATTTTAAATAAGCTTTTCATGAAATGGTAAAATGTTGCAGTTTAAACATCTGAAGCATTTTTGGTGTTCTATTGTTTTTCATTCAGTTTTTTTTTTTTTTTTATATTTTACACAGAATCTCAACTTTTTGAATTGAGGTTGTGGTAAACGACAACAACAAAACAGATCACTCGCATTGCTGCATTAAACAGACTTTTCTTTCCAACCTTCTGGCTGTCCCACTTTTATGGATTTTCACTCTATTTTTGCAAAGAATTCATTATTGAAATTCCAGTTAAAATGCCTCAACAGTGATTCCTAGAGGACAGGCAAGAGACCAGACAGTAGGAGGGATTAGAGAAAAGGAACTCCAATGTCAACTTATTGTCTTTTACTTATGTTCATGCTAACATGCTATTCGCCAAGCACGAGTGAAATGATGAGGAGTTCCCTTGAAGTGTCAAAACAACCACTAGAATGCAATATTAACGCTGCACTGGGAATCTATTATAATCTACAAGTGTTCACCACTGGTATAAACCTGTTAAGCAACAGAACAGCTTTTAAGGTATAAAGTAAAAAGCTTTATAATGTATCACTGAAAAATCTCTGCCCAGCTAGATAAGTCACATACTTATATTTTGTTGGAAGACAAACTTTGATGGCAACTAATTTCAATAAGTTTATGCAATGTCACAACATGCTTTTCCACCCAGAGTTGTACTAGAGCTTGTACTGATGATTGGAGAGTTGGACCACTTCACAAGTCTTCTCCAGCACGTCTCACAGATTCTCAATGAGGTTAAAGTGTGAGAATTTCTTTCAGAGTGTGAGCCTGATGAATCCTGCCATTGTAGAATATGCTTGCAGCAACAGAGCTCTGATCTTCAGCTGTAACATTGTTTCTTCACTTTTTCAGAAACAAATATGCAAATGAAGCTCATCACACCAGTTCACAAGGCTGTTCACTCCAACTATATAGCAGGAAATGTCAGAGTTACTGTGAGTAAGATAAGTATCACTGCGTTTAGGCAGAATTACAAAATATATTGGTTAGCATGGGAGCTAGCAGTTTTGTTGAATAAAGACAACGATGAGCTCAGGGCTTGCAAAATTTCAAAATCCCTGGTAGCCCTTCGGGCAGGGACTCTTCAGTTTTTGGTAGCCCAAAATAAATTTAAGTAGCCCGAATAAAGAAAGAGAGCAATTTTTTGATTGATGTTTTGTTTCCTGTTTTGTTTCC
>NW_005188842.1:3228-11329 GCF_000239375.1 Pundamilia nyererei
GGGCAGGGCAAACAAGAACATAAAAAGCAGTCTGGCATATGCAACAGGGTGCTTCAAAAAAAGTGCAGTACTGGGGAGATGGTATCATCTGTGAAGTGTTTTCTGCTACAGGCAAAGTGAAAATCCAATGCACGATTTAGCTTCTTGTAGCAGCTCAAATAGTTAAGCTAATGGAGTCAATGGATTTTGACTGGGGAGCGTGGAAAGAACAGATGGAGAGCTTTGCTGGGACAACGGGCTGCGCTGCCTGAGCTTTAAAAGATTTACTCACCTGGCACTTGATCCTGGTAACGACTACTGCATGGGCTACGCAACGGAGGATGTTATTCTCTGTGTTAATGTCTCACTGGCTGGACTTCTTCTGGCCTTAAAAGATCCAAAGAAGAGAGAAGGCCTTTAGGTCTATCCTGCACTCATAACATTGCATGCAACAGGACCTACAGCAGCTGTGACAATAATCTCCCAACATGTCAACTCAGTGTAACTCTAAAGAAGGAGGAAGAACTCACAACACGGTTCTTTTTTTCATAACTTCAGGTAACACAAGCATTTCTGCCATTGGCACATGCTTCATTAATTATTCATAACTTTTAATTAGTGGAAACAGGAAGGATCAGTCAGCAGCGCTCAGAGACACACAGTGATGCTACAGTTTAAACATTTGTTGTGCAGCAGCTGTCTTCAGGAAGATGGGATGTTTTTATTTAAAGGTCTGATGTGTCGACTAAAGTCAAGAATATCATTCTTGATATGGGTTTCCCCCCCAATCTGCTGCCATAATTACTGTGCTGTTATTGATGACCTCATCAGTAACTAACAAAACATGGCAACGAGTATCTTGGTAATTCGTTACTAATTAGTTGTCTGGGCTATTAGTATTGTGCTGCCGGTTCTCCTAAAATGTACATCAGTATTCCTCTCTGGGCCGACTGGAAGCTGACAGGCTTCTAGGCAAACACGATACGTGCAGTTCATTCCCCTCCACAGCCTGCAGTGACTATTTTTAAGAAGCCATCATTCCACTTTAAGTTGACCAGAGGGAAGTAGAGATAAACAGCTAAATAGTGTAAAATAACATGGTGCCACTGGTTTTCCTTTTATCCTCAATTTTTTGAGTCACCAGCTTCCAGCCTCCCCAGTAAGACAGCAGCTTTAGGAGCCTGCATTTATGTTCTTTCCTGCAAAGGTAACCTTTACCCGACTTTTTTACTTTTTAGCAAACAAGTGCAATTTTGACCCTTTCTGATTCTGATTCTGACAGTTCGTCTGTTTTTCCTACCACAGTAGCAAAACAAAGAAAGCCATCATGACAGCTCCTGGAACTTAGACTTTAAGTGTTAAATGAGTAAAATTACACAAAAATGTTAACTGAAAATGTTCTAGAAAACAAATGTTAATGTCGGTAAGAATACTGGAAAAACTGACAGAAAAACAGTTAAAAGACTAGAATTGATTTCCTCCTTATTGTAGCTATTTATTGGGGTTGTTGTAGCTCAGGTCAGCCACTAACCAGAAGGTCGGTGGTTCAATCTCAGGCTGCTCCAGGCTGCATGCCAAATATCCTTGGGCAAGATACTAACCCTATGTGGTGGTCAGAGGGTCCGGTGGCACCAGTGTCCAGCAGCCTCACCTCTGTCAGTGCGCCCCAGGGCAGCTGTAGCTACAATGTAGCTTGCCATCACCAGTGTGAATGTGTGTGTGAATGACTGAATGTAGTGACACTAATATTTAACTTCTGAATAATTTACTTATCAAAACAAAGACATTCACACCATGAATGAAAAGCAGACACAATAAAGAGATATTTGACAGCGATGAAAAGAAAAAATGGGCAACACTTTGGAGACAAACAAGAAATAAGAAATAAATTAATCATCTGCAAAAATGAAGAAGAAAAAGAAGCCAAAAAAACCATGACATGTGACAAAGCCTCTTTTGTTCAACTGGATCAAACAAGATCAGTGCATTCACTCAAAAACTTGATATTTATGTACTCAGCATTCCCTTCATCAAGTCGCCTTAATGAAGGGAATGCTGATTCCTGTGAGCATTTTAGTGAATATACTAATACCAGTGATTTCAGAGCGATCAGTGATTGCACGCCTTAGAGAACAAATCGTTCCCTTGAGAGCATCCTTTCAAAAATTCTCCCCAAGATCCATTTAATGCAGCTGCTGGTCTTACTTCTGCTGAAGAGGAGCAGGTCATCCAGACAACAATGTTGATGTTCAGTGAAAAACACCATCCTTGCAGCCCAAGACCAGTGTTGCTCAAGTTACTTGAAAAAAGTCATCAGTAACTAATTACTGATTACTTCCCCAAAAAAGTAATCCCATTACTTTACTGATTACTTATTTTCAAAAGTAATTAATTACTTAGTTACTTAGTTACTTTTTAAAAACATGATTTACAACCTGAATAGGTGATAAAGTGATAGATCTTTCAGCCCAATTCTACTTTTTCTACATAATCCATCATACAAAATGTAATCAAATGGAAAAGTCCCTTTTTAAAACTTGTTTTATTAGTTTTAATCTTTTAACTTTATGCATCAAGCAAAAATTTAATTATATGCACCATTCTCTGACTGGAAGAAATTTGTTTAATATTTAAACCTATTTTCTACACATTCCAGCACATTATTTTTTTTCTTTTTTGTGTTTACACTCACTCTTTCAAATAAATGCAACTAAAACACAACAGAAAATAAATAAAATCAAAGACTCAGCAGTCCTTTTGCTCTATTTTCACCTGTAAAGCAGGAGTAGGGTAGGCGGAGGTTTACCCTGGTGCAGGTGTGCCTCGGCGGTGAGTGGAAGAATTTTTTTTCCGCTGTAAAAATAAGTTGTCTTCCCACGCACAACGGACACTAATGTTTTTGTCACTTTTTATGGAATCAAACTCAAAGTAAGGTCAGTACTTCCACGCTTTAAATGCTGCACGCTCATACTCTCTCCCGCACTCGATATATTATCCACTGTTGATCTGCAGACAGCTGTTGTCACAAACGTCGCACTTGCTTAGGTCACTGTCATGAGACATTCTTGCAAAAACATCACCATTTGAGTAACGCAGTAACGCAGCGTTCCTACGGGAAAGTAACAGTAATCCAATTACCGTTTTTGCAATAGTAATCCCTTACTTTACTCGTTACTTGAAAAAAGTAATCGGATTACAGTAACGCGTTACTGCCCATCTCTGCCCACGACTGCTACAGAAATACGTCTTGAACTCTTGATAAAGGACACTTACTGTTACAATTCTGCCAAAGTCAGTTTATATTTCACTTTTCTCTTTTTGAAAAAGCACAAAGCTCACAGAGAAATCTAGATGTAGAAAAGAAACTACTAAAGAACGTGTGCTACAGACACGAGGGAAGCGGGTAATTGCCTGTTTTAGAAGTTTTGCCCTTCACTTGTGAAGAAATGCTGCTCAGTCCGAGTCATCATCCAATTATTCCAACATGCCAGGTTCGTGAAAGCATGCATGCACTTGCGTTTCTTGAGTACATAATATACTGTGAATGCAGTATGCTGGACAGTTTTAAGTACCTCTGAATTGGCCACTCAACTATAGATTGTGGAAAAAGACAAAAAACATGTCACGGTTCTGAGTCAGGTTCGACCCACCATTTTGGTTTATTTTTGAATGACTGTTTTGTTTCTCTGATGCTATGATGATGATTATTATTATTATTAGAGTTCCATGTTTCTGTTTATCCATGCTTAAGGATTTATTGTTTCATGTATTGTTTGAGTTGCATGTGTTATATTCTGTCTGCATCTTTGTTTAGTGGTTTCTTGTTTCCTGTTCTTTTTGTGAAGGTCTGTGTCTCATGTGAGTGTGTTCAGTTCTACTGCTCCCTTGTCTCGTTAGTCCAATTTCTCCCAGCTGTGTCTCCCTCCTGTTGCCCATTCCCTGATTACCACCCTGTGTATATTAGCCCTGTGTTTTCCTGTGCTCAGTGTCGCGTTGTACTATCACATTATGCCTGTGTGTTTCTGTTCTCAGTGTTCACGTCATGTTTGGTCTTCATGCCAGCAATCAGGCTGAGGTTTTGAGTTGTATTCAGTGTCTGAGTCTCGCATTTGGATCCTCCTCTCCATCCGCCTGCACGCAGAGCCCTGACAAAACAGCACACCAGAAGTACTGCATGGAGAGATGTACAGCAGAAGCTAGCATGGGTACAGTGACACAGAACACACTGATTGAAGGAGATGAAAGACTGCCACTAACTTGTTCAGTCTGAAGCAGCAAAACTTGAGGTGGTTTGGCTACATTAGGTCTGACATTCGATTTTTAGTATGAAGAAAAATCCTAATACTTAACTAAAACTGGTCAACTGACATCTTTACCCAGACTGATGCTGTCTGGAATCCTTAGTAATTTTGTTTGTATTTGGCAATCCGTGCTTCCATATTTCAGTCCTTGCAAATGTCAGCGCCCCACAGGCTTCTTTTTTTTATTTTTTTATTTATTCATTCATACATGAGGTCCTACCTGCACTCCAAACCAGCAAACTGGAGGTGCTGGTGTAACATCTAACACCTTCAGTTCCTTTGGTACGTCTGTGCTTATTATTTTTAAAAGGTGAGGCAGTGAATCCGAGAACCTCCACCTATCAGATCAACAAGACTGTTATTCTTTGCATACAAAGGCTCGTAGTGTATTACTTAAGATAACTTAAAAGCCACCATATAACTTCGCATTCCATGTTTTTTTCCTCTTAAATCTCCTGTACTGTACTAAACACACACCAAAAGCAAGAAAATTTCTCTCTGACTGTCCTAAATTCATCATCGAAGAGCATGCACAACAAGCCTGCTGCAGCTCGACTTATTTATATAAATAAAAATAAAAAAGCACCAACCAGGTCCTTTTAAATCGCGCCACCAACTTTAATAACGAGATAGATGAAAGGTAAAGAGTTTGTATTAAATCATTTGATGCAGTGTTTGAAGGCTTCTGAAAAGCTCACGTTTGAATAAGTTTAACAAACTGCTTTTTTTTTTTTTTGCTTTTTTTTTTCTTCTTCTTCTTTAGCGTTTTTCTTAAGCGCATCGAAGGAAACAGGCAGTAGCAGTTTTTGATACGGGCGACACGGGGGGTTGCCCGGGGCGGCATCACGTGCATGGGCAAAAAATAAAAAAAATTGCTCGTACTCATGCTGCCTCGACATCAGCCAGCGCATATTGGGAATGGCATTGTCACCGATCGGTTTTCTATCGCCCATTTGCTGGGAGTAAGGGCGCCCTCCGTTTGCGAGGTGCGCCTGCTGCTTGCGGCACAGGGAGGAGAGGGCGGGGCGGCGGGGGATTCTCTGGCTGGCTGGAGCAGCATCTAATAACCAGCTCGCAAAATAAAACAAAATAAAGACAAACTAACAAACACGAGAACACCAGACATTATGATACAGACTTGTAATTTGCGCCGATGTTTTTTCGAAATTCTATACGTGAAAAGTGAGCGCGAGAGCCCTCGGTGCGCCTGCTTGCTGCTGAAGTCAAAGTAAAACTTTATTGTCATCTCCGCTACAGTCCAGAATATAGAGAGGCGATACGGCGAGGCTCCAGTTACAGCAGTACAAGTAAACAAACAATATATATAAGAAGAGTAAGAAAATAAATATACACTTTAGGACTCGGGGTAAAGGGATCAATAACAATTGAAAATTTATAATTTACAGTTTGATGATTTAAAGTCTCACACACAACCCGTAGAAAGGGGAGGGAGACCGGCTGCTTCCAAATAGAGCGCATTTCATTCATGATGTGTAAATCCAAGCCCATTATGTATTCATGATTTGAATCCTGGGTTGTGTGAAATCTCAGAAATAAACCCTAGACAAAGTGAACTAAGGTGTATGTTTATTAGGTTATGTTGTGGTGATCCCTGAGTTGGGGGATGGGTGTTCATACTGGAGTGCAAAATTAAAACCAATGGAAGATGGACAAGAAAAGTTCAAAGCCATCATGTCTTCAGTTTAGAAAAAAGAGAAAAGAAGAGGAGGAGAAACGAGCAAAAGATGCAGGTAAGCAAATGTGTGATTGGACAATGGCAGGTCATCCTGAAACAATCAGAATCAGAATACTTTATTAATCCCTAAGGAAATTACGTGGGTTGCAGTTGCTCCAAGAAGAAATGGTAAAAATAGTAACAGACTAAACTCCAAACAATACATTATGTTACATATTTTAATATTATTTAGTCATTGTCAATTGTTGATTTGTTCTGTTCTCATTGTATGATGAATTATGATGGCTGTTTGGTAGCTGTTTGCATTCTATGCACACTCTCTCTCTCTTCATATGTGTGTGTGTTTCTCTGGTGAAATTCAGTATGGTTCCGACAACAGTTTCATGTTAATGTACAATCCATAATATGTTTTGTGTGTGTGTGTGTGTGTTGGGGGGGGCGAGGGAGTGTGCGCCCAGGGCGCCAAACAGGCTAGGACCGCCACTGGATACAGGGGATGTTATCCCCCAACCCCCTTGCTTTTCTTGGCACTGAGGTGAAAGTAAAATATGTGAAAATGAAAACCTACCTCTGTGGTGTCCGGCTCCACTGCTGGAAAAAGAGTCAATAGTAGAGGAGAAGCGACAGAGGTCCTCAGCGTAGCGCGCGGCGCTCAGACATCTGTTTACATAGTTTTAATAAAGAACCATCAGTAATGTTCCTTCAGAAAAACAGTCACAATTTAGAAGTCCGTCTACAGTTCATAGGAAGTTACCGGCGGTCTGCAGCCACGTACTCCAGTCCGACTGACTGCGCGCAACAGAGACAGCGATGTGTGCCGCGGTGAGCAGCACACTGAGTGTCTCAAGCCACGAGGTCCATTTATATGTTAAACCCGGTTTATATAAGCAAACGTGGCAAATAGTTCCAACAGATCCTCACGACCTTCCGATGAAAAGGCAGACAGCAAATGGATTTTATATAAAGTGTAAATACATTTTAACGCTGCAAGTTAGTGCCAAAGATAAGATCAAATTAGTTTATTGCCTTTCATTGGAGACTTAAACTTCAGTGGTATCGCTGCGGCGTAATGAAAGAATGAATGCAGACTTTTGAATAAATAACAAATGAATAACACTAAAAATAATAATGATATAGTCCACTACAAGACATTTCCCAAGTCCGCAAAAAGCCATGTAATAAAACCCCAAAATAAATGTTTTTTGTTTTGTTTTGGGGGTTTTTTGACAGGGCCAAAAAGTGTAAGCTACACTACACGCTAGAAAAGTGCTCCTCTGCAAGAAGAGGGTGTACTTCAGACATGGGGCGGCATAAGAGTGGGGGAAGGTGCACTGGTGGACTACATCTTACAACGGGCTGCTTAATCAGAAGGCGGTGGTTAGATGGAGGAAGTTTAAGACGGACGATTGTCGCACACAACTCACATCCCACTATAAACCTCTTCCTTTGCCACCTCTCTTTCCTGGGTCCCTAGTCTCCCAGTATTCTCTTCATCGCGCTGACTATCCACCAGGTTTCCTTCACTTCTTTCCTTTGTCTAGAGCCAAACACCAAACAGCTGACCTTGAATCTTGCAGCAAGAGCTGTCCCGCTGACATAGTACTGATTCCTAATCCTGTTACTGATGATGATGATAACCCGGATGAAAGCCACAAGCTGAAACACATCTGTCAAGCAATTAAGTTGTTCTTGTACACCACAGGTGTTGTTAGAGCTGCTTCACACTCTTGCGGTTACTTCCCACTCAATTCTTCATCTTTAAGTTTCAGTGTATACCGTATATGGATATAGTCTTCTTTTTATTGTTCTATTTTTTTTGTTTGAATATTAAATATTCTGCCCTTCACCATTTTTCTGTGAGATTAAAAGAAAAAAAGTGTATTTGTCACATGCTGTAAATTTACTGTTTAAATCCTTGTTACACCTGAGACCAAAGAATACAACAGTAGCAGTGCTGCTTCCTCGCCTCCTCTGCTGGCATTTCTGGTGGGAGCTACTAAGATGAAAAAGTAATTTTCAGAAAAGTTGATGAGATCGTAGCTGTAGGAGCCATAATTGAATGTATTGAATTTTGATGATCACTGGGTTTTTTATTTGTTTGGTTGTTATGGGAGTCACGTGGGTG
>NW_005188843.1:0-1089 GCF_000239375.1 Pundamilia nyererei
TGTCTGAGGAACTGGAACTGGTTTTGTATTCAATGTGCTGGAGGACTTGCATGTTGTTCTTCAGATGCTCAGTTTAGATTAGCTTGCAGTCTGAAAGCAAATACAAAGCACAATAAAGCAAACTGCCCATTTCAAAAGCAAATATGCAATCTTACATGTAATAGAGCTGACACAATTAATCGTATAATGATTTACAAATGTGATGCATTGCAATGCGGAATACAAGCATTCTTAATCCATTCAGAAGAAACTAATCGATTATTAAATACAGTCCTAATCAAAAGTTTAAGACCACCTGAAAAATGGCAAAAAATCATCTTTTGCATGGTTGGATCTTAACAAGGTTCCAACAACATGCAACAAGCAGAAATGGGAGTGAAACAAAACATTTAACTTACATTTCACAAACTTAAAGTGGGACAGGCTGTTTTACAGCTGATCAAATATTTAGGGCCACATGCCTTTAAAAGGCCAAATCTGTGCAAAACTGTGGATTCATTGTCATTTTCTGTCAGGTAGTCAGACTAGGTGGGATGCAGTTAAGACAGTCATTTCTTAAATAATCCTGGGGGTTATGGAACAAAAACGTGAAGTGGAAGACCTAAAAAATCTTCAACCTGAATTAAGGCCATTAGTGGTGCCGACTGCACCCCATAAGCATCAAACGGCATCTGAGACTGAAGGGCTTCAAAAACCAATTCTCTGGTGAGAAAAAAATATAACCTTTTTCTTTCTCCTGTAAAAAAATGCAACCTTGATGGTCCTGATGGTTTCCAACCTTACTGGCATGACAAACAGATCCCACCTGAGATGTTTTCTTCGCCCAACAGACGAGGGGGCGCCACAATGATTGGGGGAGATGCTTTTTCCTTCAGTGGAACAATAAAGCTTCAGGAGGTGCAGGAATATCAAACGGCTGCTGGCTATGTCCAGATGTTGCAGAGAGCATCCCTCATGACTGAGGACCCTCATCTGTGTGGTAACGACTGGGTTTTTCAGAATAGAATAGAATAGAATAATCCTTTAATTGTCCCACAAGGGGAAATTTGGTTGTAACAGCAGCCAGAAAGACACATATACAACAAACAG
>NW_005188843.1:1525-5798 GCF_000239375.1 Pundamilia nyererei
CCCTTCGTGTGGCCGTCTTCACCACTTGGAGAAATGTTCCCACTCGCCTCATGGAAACGCTTGCATGAAGTGATCAACAAGAACAGCGGACCAATTAATTACTGAGTTCAAGTTTGGAACTTTCTGTTTTGGGGGTATACCCATGTTTTTTGGATGTGTGGTCCTAAACTTTTGATCAGCTGTAAAACAGCCTGTTTCAGTTTAAGCGTTGTTTTTAATAAATTGCATACTCAAAAAATGTTTTACCTCACTCCTATTTCTTCTTGTTGCATGTTGAAGCTCTACTTGGAACCTTGTTAAGATCCAACCATGCAAAATATGATTTTTTGCCATTTTTCAAATGGTCTAAAACTTTTGATCAGGACTGTACAACATAAAAATAACAGCAATTTGTGTTCTTCAGCCAAATACATCACAGTGGACCAACAAGTGCAGTTTGGACCAACAAGTTTTGAGCAATAAAAAAGTAGCTTAAATGTAACCTCCTTTATTTGTTGATGAAAAGAAACAAACTGAAATGAAGTTATCATGATGCATTGGGGAAAAAATTATATTTTTTGGAGCAAAATTTCTGTAGTTTTCTAATAAAATCTCTGTTACTGAGCCTCACAGGTACTTTTCTTCTGCTGCTGCGCATCACATGCCAGCAGTGGCTTCGCACATGCGTGATTCATTTGCAGTCTGAATGCAGTGGGGTAAAAATCATCAGGTGGCTCCACTCACACCCAAGTTGAAGGGAAGTGCTGGGGTGGAGATTTTGGCACTTACTGTATGTGAAGTTCTACTGAGTCAGTTAATAAAGTTGGAGTGAGACACTGAGACCTCTCCTGTCGTTATTACATAACTCCAAAAACCATTATTTTTTTTCACCAAAAAAATTTAAGAAACAGCACAACATCATATGACAAAATGCCATAAAAATCTTGTGTCCTAATAAAAATGGCAAACCAGGCTGACAAATGTGAAAATATTTTAAACAGTTGAAAACTGACTCAAACTTTGCTCCTTCTGGTGTACCTCAAGTCTTGAGGTGTTCAACCGGAGAGTTGTACATCTCTATGGTGCATTCTGCTCCACACTGATTTGGATCACCACCCTGAAAAACAGATTGTGTCATTAAACAGTATCTACAGAAATCACGTGTACGACTAAAGCAGAAGCCACCAGTGCAATGTGAGCCCAAATTATCTCCAGCATGCAAAATGAGGTTCCTTTAACTACAGTTTTATCTATTTATTTCCATTACCTACAGGATTAACAACTTCAAAGGCATCTTGGTATAGCAGTAATTTGAAACATAATGGATTTTGGTAAAAAAAAATAAAAATAAAAACATTAAAAAAGTACTACTTTTGAATATCTTACCATCACTAATGTCACACTGTACATCTGATGAAGACTCAGCTGATTGCTCACCTGTTACACATCTCTGCCACAAATATTTCAAAGTCTCTCATAGAGGTACATAGTATGCAAACTGATCTGTTCTATTCTTACTTTATCCTAAAAAAAATTCTTGGACTCCACATACTTCAACATGTGTATGAAGGTCTGTGTTCTGGAGTATGTTGTCCTCACTGGCCCTTTATGAAATGCAGAAAACAGCCTGGATCCCTTGACCGCCTCACAAAGCTTGGCAATACCCTCATCAGATAATGTTGTTTCAGTTTTAAGAAGTTTTTTTAAAATTTCCTCTACAATGGTCAGGATGGCAGAAGCAGGTCGCAGTGAAATACATAACACCTCAGTGACTTCACTGACTTGGCACAGAAATCAAAAGGGAACATTGACTTTAGCTGCTCCTGGTAAATTAAACAGGCGTTTGTTTCACAGTAAGGCTAGCTAAAATCTTCAACTTGCTGCATTAGCATGAACTTTACAGAAAACTAAATAGGACTGAAGGCAAAGCCTGTAACAGAGGAACGCTTTCAATGGAACAAAAAAACTGACCAAGTGAACTATGGTTACAACTGATATAGGTTTCACGGCTAATGATATTCTTACATATCTTACATATTGTCATGGTCCTGGGTCGGTGACCCAGCGCTTTAAGTTTATTATTATCATTTTCTAGTTTATTATTATGATGATTATTATTGTTTGAGTTCTCTTCGGTCTGCCTCTGAGTCTCCGTCTGTATCTCTGTCTGTCTATGGTGTCACCCTGTCTGTTTGTGAATCTGTCTGTTCAGATCAGGTCTTGTCTGGTTCCCTGTGTCTGAGCTTCCTGTTTTATTGTGAAGGTCTGTGTCTTATGTGAGTGTGCTCAGATTACTAGTCCCCTGTCTCGTCAGCTGTGATTTCTCCCAGGTGTGTTCCCCTCCTGTGCCTCATCCCTTGATTACTGCCGTATGTATATTAGCCCTGTGTTACGTTTGTTCTCTGTCGCATCGTTAATGTCTACTCACCTTTATTCTGTACTCTGTTTTCTGTCCGTGTGTATCTGCCTGTTAATTTGTATTTTCCCAGTTTAGTTGGTCCGCTGTTTACCGGCAACCTGCTACTAAAGCGGTTATTTTGAGTTCTACTTCGCCTCACTGAAACCTGCATTTTGGGTCCTTCTCTCCTTGCCTGCTGGTACGCGAACATAACACATATATGTGTTTGGTCCAAAAAAAACTCTGACAAGTTAGGATACTTATTTTAGTAGGTAATGTTTTAATGTTGCTATATAGATTATTTTGGTAGCAATCTTGTGTTTAACAGTACTTTGATACAACTCATGGCTGAAAACGAATGGTTCACCTGAAGACTCACATCATAGACAAATATTGTATTTCCTGCTATGAAGGAAGCAGGAGCTGAGAACTGTTCAGCAACTCAAGTTGGAGCTGTTAGCTCAGGTAATTCAAACATGGATGAAAAATCTTCTGATTTTGTTCATTCCAACAGATTCAGAAGACTTTTTTTTTATCACCCAGAATATGAAAAACAATAGGTAGTGAAGTAACTATCCAAATGTTTTCTCATTTGAGGTGACAATCTTCTGCAGCCTTTCACCAGATGTTTAAATCAGGTGTTTTCCATTTAATGATCCACGGTGTACACTCATTGGCAGGGGAACAATATGAGAACAGCCCCACCAAGGTTTGCAATTCTGGAAGAGCATGTGGGAAATGGAGGAAACACAACAACAATGCTCAGTGGTTAGTGGATCTAAAAGCAGAGCATAGCAACCTCACTGAACAAGATCCAGTAACCATCACAGTGGCAGAAATGCAAGAAAGTCTCCAGTATGAAGAACTGCAGAGCATCAGGCTCTGACCTGATTCACATCTACAGGTTAAAGAAGCTAACTGCACTTCACAAGCGCCCGGAAACAACACAACGTTAGAGGCCTTTGTACTGCTTACTGTGAGTAACTCATCTTTGATTTGGACACATTTATTAAAAATAATAACTGAAAACACTATAAGTGCCACAGGGAGTAACAAGGGAATCTTAAATTTCATTCAATTTAATTGGAGGCAAGTTATTAAGTTTACTAAACTGTTGAATCATTCAACAATTTTCTTTCTGTAGTGCTAAACATTGTGACACAATATTTTTAAATTATGTCTTGCAGTACATTTTGTGACTTTTTTTTGCACTTTTACAAATAAATTGATAAAAGTCACATCTTGCTTTGTTTTTTTTATTTTTATAAATCCTCGATTTAAGCTAATTGTTTAGGGGAAATTGCTACAATGACAGAATATTATTCACTGGATTGGCTTGCCCAAACCTAATACTTAAAGGAATTTTAAGCATAAAATGACCCACTGCTAATTTACTTCAAACATCCTGAGGATGGACAATGCAGTGCAAAGTGTGTTAAACATTATAGGCTCAAGTTAAAATTGTTTCTGGACCATTTTGCTTGGAAAATGGAACAAATGTAGAGACCTATTTGAACTGGAACACTCACCTTTTACCAGCGTTTGCACAGTGTGCCTTATTATCACGCACTTCTGTGTATCTCTTCCTTTGTGTTGACTGTCTCTCTGTTTGTGTATCCAAGGGTGTGGTGCTTCTCCCAACTACCTGTTTGCACATCTGTCAGCTTATAATAGCTTATAATGAGTCCTCCATATCTCCCTCCAGGAAACAGGTTCTCTTACACAGAGCCCTCCACCTTTCACCAAACTTTTGTAATGTTATGTTTATGTTACAGACATCAGAGGTTATCCCAACACAGTTGGGGGGTATTTCATTTTCATTGTTATATGATGCCACCAATTTATACTCACTGACCCTTTAAGCCTCCAGCATGACAGCGTCTCAGCCATCAGACT
>NW_005188843.1:6150-8542 GCF_000239375.1 Pundamilia nyererei
ATCCAGTTGCTGTCATTTAAGGTGATGATCTTTTGAAGCTTTTCTCCTGTGGAAAATAGTGACAACCAATGTTAATAAACCATGTAAACTAGTGTTACAAAGCAAACTAACCATGGTTTCTGTCATCTAGTTAGGCTAGCAATGGACTTTCTACAAGAAATAGATCAGTTTCTACAAGAAATGTTTATCTGTGTCTGGAGAAGAATAACACAGGTAGATCAGAACTACAGAAAATGGTCTTTAGTCAGATGTCTAAGGAACTTGGGGGGAAAAAAAGCATCTGGACTTCTTAAAGTTCCTTGAAGACGTTTCACCTCTCATCCAAGACAAGAAACACAAGGAATGGACATCAGACCAGTTAAAATCTTTGCTTTGGTCTGATGAGTCCAAATTTGAGACCTTTGGTTGCATCCACCGTGTCTTAGTGCGATGCAGCAAAGGTGAATGGATGGTCTCTGCATGTATGGTTCCCAGACAAGGCAAGGCAATTTTTTTTTTGCATAGCACACTTTCAGCACAAGGCAATTCAAGGTGCTTCACATGATTAAAATTAAAACACATAAAATAGAACATAAATCACTTTAAAAGTTAAAATACAAGAAAACATTTACAATAAAACAATAATCAAGACAATAAATTGTATGAAAATTAAAACAAGCAAGTAGAAAGCCATAGTAGGATCAGTTACTCATAAGCAAGTTTAAATAAGTAAGTTTTAACTTTAGACTTAAAAGAGTTCAGTGTCTGTGCAGCTTTGCTTTCTCCTGATAGTGTGTTCCAGATGTGAGGAGCATAGAAACTAAAAGCTGCTTCTCCATGTTTAGTTCTGGTTCTAGGGATGAGTCCTAACGTGAAGCATGAAGGAGGAGGTGTGATGGTGCATTGCTGGTGACACTGTTGGGGGTTTATTCAAAATTGAAGGCTGAAACTTATGATAGTAAAGAATTATTATGAATACTCTGTTTATGAAAGTGTGAATACATTGTATGGACAGCAGTATACAGCATTGATTTCATGATCAATGACAGGTGTGCAAATAGGTAGCTGGGAGGAAGGAGCACCACACCCTTGGATACAAAAACAGAGACAGAGAAACACAGAACTGTGCAAACACTGATAGAAGGTGAGTGTCTTCCAGTTCAAATAGGTCTGTACATTTGTTCTATTTTCCAAGCAAAAGGGTTATTTCCTCCAAACAATTAGCTTAAATAGAAAATTTCTAAAACAAAACTAAATATGACTTTAATCAATGTATTTTTAAAATTGCAGGAAGTCACAAAATGGCACACTGAAGCAGCACCAACAGCGACATGCCATCCTTTCCAGATTGCCATTAGTTGGTTTAGTATGTTTAGTATTTGGTTTCCTGGCCTCCACAGTCACCTGATCTAAACACAATAGAGATGGTTTGGGATGAGACTGACCGAGTAAGGGCCAAAGGTCAAACAAGTGCTCGGCATCTCTGGGAACTCTTTCAAGGTTGCTGGAAAACCTTTTCAGGTGACTACCTCATGAAGCTCATCGAGAGAATGCCAAGAGTGTGCAAAGCTGTATTCAAAGCAAAGCCTGGTTATTTGAAAAATCTAAAATATGTTTTGAGTCGTTTCACACTTTTTTGTTTACCACATAAACAAACACATTTTCCATGTGTTCAAAACAGAAGTCGGGCCTAATGTGCTTTAGGATGAAATGAAAATGCAGTTCCTTATTCAATTGTCTACAACATCATTGGTCATTTAGAATTGAATTAATTTATCTGTTAAGAATTTTGAACTGCTATCCTGCAGACTTAAAAGGAGTTTCTAAATCCATGCAGCATCTGTGAGGGCTGTCGCTCAGGTAGTAGCACCTACAAATTGAAAAGTCAGTGGATCAATCCCAGATTTTCCAATCTGTATGCTAAATAAACTTTGGATTAGATATTGAACAGGACATTAGATATGTTTTGTGAAGGCAAGAAAGAAAGAAGTCTGGGAGAAAGTTTAGATGCAGCAGTCCACCTAGATAGGGTGTATTTCTGAGTCCCTGTTTGGACATCCATCCATCCATTTTCTTCTGCCTGCCTGGGCCAAGTCGCAGGGGCAGCAGCCTAACCAGAGAAAACCCAGACCTCCCGCTCCTGGGCCACCTCCTCCAGCCTTCCCAGGGGAACACCAAGGCGTTCCCAGGCCAGCCAAAAGATACATTGAGTTTGAGTTTGTCCTGGGTCTGCCCCGGGGCCTCTTCTCGTTGGGACATGCCCAGAACACCCCACCCAGGAGGCATCATAGTGAGATGCCGAACCACCTCAATTGGCTCCTTTCAAAGTGGAGGAGCAGCGGTTCTACTCTGAGGCCCTCCCAGATGGCCAAACACCTGACCCTATCTCTAAAGGAGACAGGCCAGGTGTTTG
>NW_005188843.1:9687-11322 GCF_000239375.1 Pundamilia nyererei
GTGTTGTGTTCGTCCTGTGTTTCCAGTTTTTAACTGCTATTTATGTTCATGCATTGGGCGTGTCCAACATTGTTCAGACTTGTTTTACCAATTGTTTGAGCTCATACACGTGTTTTAAACAAGTCATGTGTACACTTAACTTGATGATTGGACTCACTGCATATTTATGTATCAACATTTGTATATTTACGTCATCCTTCTCATATGAGAGTTTCATATTTTATTTGAACAAAATCAGTGGTTAATCAGTGGCTGTTGATCAATAGTCATGACAATTTGCATATTAATGATCAAGAAACCGACCTCACAGCCCATTGTTTAATCAGTAGGTTTGTTTCAGTCACTGTGCAAAGAAATCACTTGCAATATATGCTAGATGAACAGAATGAACTTTTTGGAATTTACTCACCTGGATGACACCGAGACACCCTGATGATTGTAGCAGTTTTTGATTTTCCATATAATATCAGCACCACACACTTTACTGATCCAGCAACTGGCATTCACTAGCTCTGGCCAAGAGCTTGTAAGTGCACACAAGCCACAAAACACATGAATACTGAAATTTTACAACAAAAACGTGTTACATGTGGTCTGATAGGTTCCTCACAGTGTTACTGCAAGCCAAGAAAATGCCCTCCAGAGTAAGAATCTGGTTAGCCACTGTATTTCTAAGATTTTGAGGGCCATTTACAAAATCCTCAGTTTTATTAAAATTTAGAATCAGAAAATTAGAGGTCATCCAGGTCTTATGTCTTAAAACACTGCTGCAGTTTAACCAATTGGTGTGTATTATCTGGCTTCATGGATAGATAAAGTTGGGTATCACCTGCATAGCAGTGAAAATGTATGCTATGTCTTCTGGGTGAGGGAAGATGACCCTTTGTGATCAGCAGGAAGTCACACAAACACACACATCCATACACACTTATTCACATGCACACACATACACACACACATTGTGTGCATGCTAATGCTAGCTGTGTTTTCACACTAAGTCCAAGTCATTACTGATCTCAGAGCAGTGAAAGCAGAGCCAGCAGCTGATGATGAGCAAGAAACTGACTTCATAGCCAATTGTTCATCAGTGGTGCTACTTTCAGTCATAGTGCAAATGTACTTTTAATCTTGTCAGTGCTGTCCAGGAGATCACAGTGATTGGCTGTGTAATGGATTTAGACTGTGTTCTACTGTGATGTTCACTAAATCACACTTAACATATTTTTTCCTTCTTTTTCTTTCAAGTGATTGCCAGATGTATAGTCCGTGGAAAATGTCAGTATACCACTAAAAGTAAGTTATAATCTATAACATTATGTTACAGCATCTTATCTCTGCATCAAATTAACATATTACTGGTAACTTCCTTAACTGCAGACAATGGCTAATGAGTGCAGCTTAAAACTTTGTTTCCTGGGAAGAATCCATCCTCAAGTGAACTCCAGCCACAAAACAAAGGAATTTTAAAATTTTACAACAAAAACATGTTACACAAACACATGTGGTCTGATATATGTGTTATAAAGATTCTTCTCAACTTTGTGACTGCAGTGCACCTGGTTTGCTCATAAGTTGGAGCACAACCATCTAAAGTGTGCCAAAAGCTTTTGTGGCTGTCCTGTGACACTGTGCAGC
>NW_005188844.1:0-1410 GCF_000239375.1 Pundamilia nyererei
TCTGGCTCCGTTGGAGGCACCACTGGTTATTGGCCTTTAATAAAGATATTAACTGGATATAAACTGTTGGATTGTCTCTGTGACACATGTAGTACTCAATCTCATATCGTGTACAGTACACAGCTACTGCACCCCAGGCACAGTCATGCTGTTCCTCATTTCCGCCAAAGGCCAGTAGATGGCGTAGTTGCAAGCACTCCTGTTTTCTTTTACGTCCACAAATCAGATGTAAATTCAGGAGTCCTTCAAGCAACCCCTCACATTTGTTTCTGAACAGCCAAAATGAGTGGAAGAGGAAAGGGAGGTTTTATGCGATACTACACAGAAATGGCGAGCGGTAAAAAGAGTATGCTGCTGTCCTCTTTAGCGGTCTATGGAGATGATTCGGAGCCTGACTCTGACCCTGAACAAGAAGAATCAGGGGGGCGTGTAGGAAGCCTTGTATATCGCTATGATGAGGATGACCTGAACCAAACTGTGGACCCAGAAGAAAAAGAGTCTGCAGATGAAGACTGCAGAGAAAACAACTCGGAAGTGGACGAATCTGACGAGGGGAGGGACGCAGATGACTTTGAGATCTCAGAAGCAGAAAAAAAGGACCCCAAGGAGCTAGTTGCTCCGTTTTCAGAAAAGGTGAGAAACATGTCACCTGACGAGATCAAGATCCCCCCCGAACCCCCCGGACGCTGCTCCAGCCATCTACAGGAGAAGATTCATAAGCTGTATAAGAGGAAGCTCCATGGAGATTTTGACACAAACGCCCATATCCAGCAAAAGAAGAAATTTAGAAACCCAAGTATTTACGAGAAGCTCATTCAGTTCTGCGCCATAGATGAACTGGGAACCAACTACCCAAAAGATATGTTCGATCCTCATGCCTGGTCGGAAGACTCTTACTATGAAGCTCTCGCCAAAGCTCAGAAGGTGGAGATGGACAAACTGGAGAAAGCCAAGAAGGAACGAACCAAGAGTTTGTCACGGGGACTAAGAAGGGCACCAACCCCTCCAGCACAGCAGCCTCCACCACCAGCAACACCACAACTACATCCACAGATACCCAGAAGAGGAAAAGTAAGTGGGACTCTGCACTCCCTGTGACCCTGGCCCAAAAAAAGAAAGGGAGGTAAAGGACTCGGCAAAGGAGGCGCAAAGCGTCACCGTAAGGTGATAACATCCAGGGCATCACTAAGCCAGCTATCCGCCGCCTGGCTCGCCGTGGTGGTGTGAAGCGTATTTCTGGTCTGATCTACGAGGAGACCCGTGGCGTGTTGAAGGTGTTTCTGGAGAACGTCATCCGCGACGCCGTCACCTACACCGAGCACACCAAGAGAAAGACCGTCACCGCCATGGATGTGGTGTACGCTCTCAAGAGACAGGGCCGCACTCTGTACGGCTTTGGTGGTTAAGCTT
>NW_005188844.1:3522-5312 GCF_000239375.1 Pundamilia nyererei
AGTGTCATATTTCAGACCTTGAACATTATGTGATATGTAGAATCTATCAATCCTTGTTTTAGTTAACGAATCGAATCTAGTGTAATGCACGGTATGTGGATGCAAGTGCCTGTATAAATCACGAAGTGCTGCTTCCTTACTTTAACCAACAATTTGCTTTCTCGCAGTTCTCTAAATTCAACCTAAATCTCCACATATAATTATATTAAAACAAATCTCTAATAGATACTTCAGTTTTTACAATAATTGTATCTTATTCGTTCGTTCCGGTGCATTATAAAGATTAATAATACGCAACCTTTGCCCGTAATAACAGCAATCAACAAGGAGGAGTCGTCCCGGTATTATGTCTCGTCTTTTGATTATATTCACCTCATCTTTTTTGAAGAAAATACCCACTCCATCAGAGCTGTCTTCCCCTATCGATATTATTGAATGAGCAGTGTTCCACAAAATATCATAATCAAGTCTTTTTAAGAAATCAACCTTCCTTTTCCTGCTCTTATCTGATTGGAGACCTCTGACATTAAATGTTATTATTTTGATGTTACTCATAGGTTGACTAAAGGAGAGACCATCTCAGAAATATTACTCACGGAGGACTTGGTCTATTATCCTTCCGCTTATCTCTTCCAGAGGTAGAAGCAGAAACGCTCCTTTTTCTGCTTCCTCTCGTATCCTCGTTGACGAGCTCGTCTAGGGCCGGGTGACTTCCACTAAAGAAGGTCTTCCGTTTTACTCTCGTTTCCCCGGGTAGCGAAGCAAGAACCAGAGATGCCGCCTCTGAGAGAGGGAAGGATCCATGGTCCTCGCTATCTCCGTCGTCATCAGGTGTCTGCTCACTGTCAATTTCTTCGTCGTCACTATCGCTTTTATTCTCACCATCCGATGTCTCTATGATTAGGTTACCATCTAGCTCTTCATCACTCTCGTCACTTTTTTTACTTGACTGAGACAGTGGAGATGGCAACTCATTTTGAACAGGGCTAGACTGGGTATCCTGATCATCCACTTGTGGATTGTCCAAACCAAGCGAAACTGGGAGTGACAGTGAGGCAGCCGTCGGAGGAAGGGGAGGGGGCTCTCTCACCTGGTCATTCACGGGGGGGATCCAAGACTTGGTGTCCATGGTGTCAGAAAGTCGAGGTTGGTCATAAAGATGACTTCTGCCTGAGGCTCCACTGACTCAACCAGCAGTGAGAGAGCAGCCGCTCTGTCCGTTTCAGTGTACAGTGAAGTGGACTGTTGCGATAGGTCAGAAGAAGCCTGCGCTAATTTAATGAATGCTACCTTTTCAGACATTTAGTCTCTTAAATATTTACGTTTGAACTTACTGAAAACAGTTTCTAGCCTTGACAATTCTGATGACACGAACTCTAAGATTAAAAACTGGTGCAAAACAGATGGGAACCTGTGATTATCAACATTAAAAACACTTCTTTTTGTTGTACATTGCACTGAATTAAGCCTGTCAAGCAGCTGAAACAGTTCTAGGGAATGTGCTAATTATCCAAACCCCTTTATGATTCAACAGTTTTTATTCATTAACAGCACAAAGTGAAAAACAAACAGAATCCCATACATTTCAAATCATTACGTACATTTACAGATACATATTATAATGATCAGCAGCTGTTGCTGTAAATTAATGTAGTTTCATGCCATACCACAAGGTGGCCCTATCTGTTAACATGGGCATGCGAGCTAAGAAGCGGTGAGATACTCTTGTTCTTCCGGCTGGCTAAGATTGAATAATAAAAGTACGTTGTAGATCATAAAAGGACTCCTTC
>NW_005188844.1:6439-8096 GCF_000239375.1 Pundamilia nyererei
TCAGAAGCTTTGCAATTTTGAGACTGCTGCATCCCTCTGCAAGATATCTCACTATTTTTGACTTTTCTGAGCCTGTCAAGTCCTTCTTTTGACCCGTTTTGCCAAAGGAAAGGACGTTGCCTAATAATTCTGCACTCCCTGTACATTACACTAGGTTCGACTCATTAACCAAAACTCGACTAATAGATTTTACATATCATCTAATATTAAAAGTCTTAAATATGACACATTCTTAACAGATTTTTCTGATCACACGGTGGTTATGGCAATAATATCGTGTTGCTCCCACGAATTTTTGAACTATTGAAAACTCAATACATCTTTGTTAGCAGACGGGTTGCTTGTGCCTGAAGTTAAATCTGGAATTAAGGAAATATTACATCTTAAGATTTTTACTGCCTCTTTCACGGAACTTTGGGAACTTCTTAAACAACGCATGTGTAAATTTTTTTAATTTAAAGCGAGAGAATTAAATCATGCTAAGAATATGAAATACAATGAAAAAGTAGATATATATATATATTTAAGAAATAAGGAGAAACAAGAAGAGGAGGAAAATCAAATGATGTCTCTTAAGGAGAGCATTGATCGAGTCAGAGAAGTTTTATTTAACATGTTGAGACATACTGCATTTCATGGGAATAGCGACTATATGATTCTAAATCATCACTTGACTCAGTCTATCAGACTCTTCTAGGAGGCTATGCTGAATTGCTTCTTCAAGAGCTTCATCTTCCTCCAGAAAAAGAGGGCTAAGTAGACAAGAGATATTAGAAATCATAAAACATGTCAGCCTTGAAGAGTTTTTCACCATACATCATTAAAAAAAAAAAAAAAAAAAGAAAGATTAAATGTAAATCCTAAAGTTGCAGTCATTCAACAAAAAACCATACAACCCCCCCCCAAAACAAAACCAAACAAACATGCAAATTGGAAACCTGCATCGAAACAATATCCTAAACAACATCTAGAATGAAGGATTTCTTTAACCCTTAGACAACAGCTTACTCAAATTCTGCCAATTTATATGGAATCTGCTGTCCCTCATTTTCACTCTCCTGAGTGCAGCCCTCTGTTTCCTGATGCTTGGCCTCACTTTCACCTGGTGTTGTAGGCAACGCATGATGCACTGAAAAAAAAGGAAAGGTCAGCATGACTTGCTTCATAATGTTAACAGAGCCTTTATATATCCTTATATTAGTTCAAATGAAAGTTGGGCACATATTCCTCCTTGGCTGTAATCACCTGTGATAATCCGTAAACATTAAAATCAGACAAATTAATGATGCTCTCAAACAAACCCCCAGGAATTATTACTCACTGCAGTAACACAATCTAACTGGTCATTGACCTTAGAACCTCACTAGGTTTTCATTCACGTCACATACCTCGTCTTCTCCGGCAGACTGGACTTTCAAAGTCACTGTCAGACAGCTCTTCTGGTTCCTCCTGAGGGAAAAGAAAGCATGTTCTACATAAAATCAAATACAGTTGCACCAAATCACTGGTAACACAGAGACACATGGCTGCACTAAAAATTGTTTACACCTGCTAAAAGTGCAATATTAATTAATTAAGAAAATTACGTTAAGGGAACAGACTCACTTTTTAGACAAATATTTCTGCACTGCAATATAAAATGTTTACCTGTGCAGGT
>NW_005188844.1:9244-11314 GCF_000239375.1 Pundamilia nyererei
CCTCAACCAGAGGTAAATTAGGGATAAAAATCCTCTTTCCCCTTTTGATTTTTAATTCCCTACTCCATGATGCACAGTTATAAGGTCTAGATAGACCAACTTGAAAAGCATCTTACCTAACCTCAACCAGGGGTCCATTATAATAGGAACAGGGGTATTTGTCTCTCCTCCTCCCTCTCTCCCCTCCCCTTCTCCTCCCCTCTCCCTTTTTTTCCTTTGTTTTTTTCAGAATGATTCATGAACGGAACCCACTCCACCAGAAACACCCAAATCCAGTCCGGATTCAATAGACTATTACTCTTCATCTTATACATGGTTTTTTATTTTTGCTGTTTTTTGAAAAAAACCAAACATATTTTTTTATATTTTTCTCCCCAATCACGTTCCTGCTCCGGATATTACCCGGTGTCGGGTTCTCCCCATTGGCCCGCGACAGCCCCAAGACTCCCTCACGGGCCCCACTCCCCTACCCAGTAATTAATTAATCTTGATTTTGGTTGGTGTACTTTTTTATTCCTCTTTTTTTATACAATTATTTTCATTCAGGCAGATGGGTTACCTAAGTAACATCCAGAGTGGTACCAACCAATGAGCTCAATCCTCATTAACACCCCTGTCCATTCTTCGCTGTGACTCCCTCTGATGAAGCAGCAACAGGCTGCGAAACGTAAGGGGTAGAAGCTGTATTGGGCCCAAACGGAGCCTTTTTGACAAAACTTTTTGGTCTCAAAGGGTGGAATATAATTCCAACCCTGTGGACTTCTAGAAATTGGTTTTATTGGACTTAATTTCGTCCGCAATTGGCTTTTTTAGCCTTTTTAAAATTTCCTTAATAAATATTTGGCTTTTAGTATGTCAGTGAGGCCTTACCTTGTGGAGAAGCCTGCTTAAATCACACTTCCATTGATTGGAGGTCGGAATCCGTGGGCTGGAGGGCCCCCCTCTTTTCTCCTCCCTTCTTTTGTCATCTTTTGATAAGGGACAGGACTTAATCTACAAACAGAGTGCTTTGGACTCCTTCTACCTGGATAAATTCATTGACACAACACCGGGAGAGACAGAGAAGAACTGCTGGAGACCCAGGGTGGAGTGGAGCCGAGGCCCAAACACAGGTGAGCCTCATTTACTGACTATGGATTTTTCCAACAGGTTCCAGCGGGCCCAATCCAACTTTCCAGCGGAGGTTAGGAGGAACCCATCTGCTAGAAAACACCACAATAATTTTCAGAGGGTGGGGGGGAGGGAGAGGGGGGACAAACAGGCTGCAGATTAGCTGCAGACACTCTGGGAGCTACCAGATCCTTATTGATCGAACAATTGGAGGGCTCAGACATCTGTTTCCTCGCCGCTTGTAGATTCTGTGGAAGAGGAAACACCGGAGGAACTAGACCTAGAGAATGAGGAGGAATTCCCACCTCTGAGCCAAGTCAATAGATTAAACCAAACCTCCCTGTATCCTGAGGTTCAGATCATGAGGAACCCCACCGCCCGGGATTCACAATCGACTCCCTTATTAGATGACCATGTACCACTACCACAATTTAATATCACCGGGAGTACTTTGCCAAACCGGGTTATCTCTCCTGTTCTCCCTGATAGCAACCAGCGGTCCACTGAGTTTACTCTTGGTCCAAAACCAACAGATGAAAGGCCTCCTGTGCCATCGCGTCCTCCTCACGAGCCTTTTTGTCCCCTCTCGACTTCACATTCAGAGTTGATTCTAGGGGAGGGGGAGAGACCTGGGGGACTTGAGGTTAGGCCTGTGGCCCCTCAGACTGACGAGGATTTGTTCCAATCCACAACAAATTGGGAAAAATCTACAAATAGAGCAAATAGAAGTGAGGTACAAATTAGATCCGATCCACAGAAAAATGTGATCACAACTAAGTCCCATTCACTTCATCTGTCTAAAAATGTATACTCTAATGTCTCGGTATTACAGACCAGCCCAGAGATACAAACCTGCAGCAAGGGGTCTCAAAGACCAGGAAAACCTTTTCTTCTGCTGCCAGGGCCTCAGCTAATGATGCAGGGACGCCCCCTGGGGGAGCACAAAGCATGGACTTTAAC
>NW_005188845.1:0-2877 GCF_000239375.1 Pundamilia nyererei
AACATTTAATGGCTTTCATGCAACTAGTCTTATCATGTCAGAGGCCGGCAGAAACTATGTCCAACAGAGTCTCCAAAGGCTTTTCACATTTCTTCCTTACAGCATACTCTTATATCTCTACATCTCAGAGGTCAACTCAAAGTAGTCCCACCTATATAAAAACACCCTAATCAGACACCTGGTATTCTTCCACACGGTATCACAACGGACCTCGAGAGCATAAGACATCATTCATCAACGCGGTCAGCAAACCTAACAGCATTCTTTTTAACATGGACAACATATATGGTAAGTAAAACAATGATATTATTGGATTCTTAAATGTATACCCCGGTATATCATAAAATATTCAAACTGTTTTCTTTTTCTAAACAAAAGCCTGATTTTTTAGGAGATCGACACAAAGGGACACCACACGTTTCACTTACAGAAGGTCTGAGTTTCTTCTTTTTTAAAAACAGTCATCGGTTCACACAAAACAGTCTGTGCCTCACGGTTTAGAAGCAATCTTACCTGTTTCACACATAGTAATATTTAATTGTATATTTCTCTTTGTTTCTACAGGATCACAAAGCTATATTGGGAAAACTACACCTCTAAAAAACACAAGGTAAATACAGTGTTACACATGTTTTAAATATATGCGTGTTTGTTTAAACTTAGTATTAATGGGACGTATCCCTTGGGCACAGGGTCAATAAGTTGTCCAGAAAAACCTACAGAAGCGGGTGCAACAAGACCACGCCATACGCTAGGTATGTATACATGACACTCAATTTAAAGGTAAAAAAAGGTTTTAAATATTTACAAATGTTCTAATACACCAGACCTGAGACAGAGCACGCAGCGTGTCAAGAACCGGGGCCATCCGGAATAACACTGAACATTGTGTGAGTATAGGCATAAATAAATCAAAAGAGCCAAACACATCCCGTTTTTGAAATGATATACCATGTATATATATATATTTGTTTCTAACACTCTTCTATCTCCACAGTGATCACACAACCCCTTACCACTATGGACCCCATGAAGACCCCTTGATGTTTTTGGAATATTTACGCGATATCGAACTCCCAGAACAACAACAACAACCAGAAAACCCACAACCTTTGTGCAACAACAGTGACTCGGAAGCAATCTTCATCACAGGGCCATTGACTGAGTGTCTGCCTAGTGATTTCAGCGATGTTTTTGAGTACAGTCTATCTGTATCTATTTTAATATAAATCACATACCCACCACGCCTGAATGTCTCAGAAACATCAACAGTGATCCAGGCATCGGTTTTGAAGAAGAAGGTTGCATAACAGACTCGCAAATATCACAGGCATATGACGCATACTTAAATGCAGCAGCAGCAGCAGCAAACACCTCTACTTTTGAACAGAGTCATTATGCTTCAAAAAATGATATATTATCTTTGATAGATGCTAAATTCAGGCAACATCAACAAATAGTACAGAGGGATGTTCAAGAAATAGCAGCTAAACTCATGCAAGAAATAGCAGCTAAACTTAACCAACATAAACAAGCAGCACAAGTGAACACGCATGAAATAGTGGCTATAACCAACCAACATCAAGAAGCTGTACATGGGAACTTGCAAGAAATAGCAGGAGTTTTAACTAGTATCCACCAGACAATAAACATTACCTCTGGTGTATTACATCTCATAAATAACAGCATTCTAAATAGGTGACTTTTTAAAATCCACACCATGGATCCACCCCGTAAATTATTCAAACACAATGATGGTACCTCCAATCGATCTAAATGGTTTGACTTTGACGCTTTTAACCAGTCGGTTGCACAATTAGTAAGCAATTGTCAAGTTTTGCATGCAACGCTTAGTAGTCTCGCTGCAGCAAGCAGGGGTGTGTCTAATGAGCCAGTTTGTCCAACTCATTCTGAACCCGTAGCTGATGATGCTGTTGATCAACTACCCGAAACACATTCGGATTTGCCTGTAGCCACTGGTGTTACGGTTGCAGGGACTATTGCTACTCAAGCTGCCACCGATTGCCTTATTACCGGTGCTGCTGTCACGCCTGATAGGGTCTGTGCACCTAGCGCACATGCTCACCTGACTGCAGACGCTACTGCATCTGTAGCTGCTGACGCATCACCACACATCCCCTCAAACAATGGAAATACCTTAAGTGTTATCCATTCACAAACAGGTGCTGCAGCAGTCGAACCCATTGTTCAGTCAGGGGGTGGTAGTCACAGTCAGCTTAGCATCAGAGAGATACCTAATTTCAACGCGCGAGAATTGCGCGAGCGCCTTGATTTTAGGGACATAAGTCTCAACGATCCAGAACAAGTGCCAGAAAGAGTTAGAAGCTGCTTAGCTAATGTGATAGATAGAGCAGTGACTGGATCTCAGCAGGGATGTGTTCTAAATGTAGTCCTACGGGGACCCTCACTGGCTTCTGATGTTCAAGCTGTTTTAAATCCTGATAATCAGTATGATCCTGACCTGTTTCTTGAACAAATAGCAGAAGTTATGCAAAGTAACGATGAATCTATCGGTGATGACGAATTAGAGTTTATTGTCACGGTTGCACAAAACAGTAGCGGAGGTGTTCGCTTAAAACTGGCAAACATTCCTTATGATGAGATTCTCTCAAAGAAGGGTAAACATTTGTACACACCAAACAATACGCGCAACAATTTGTGTTTCTCCCTGTGCATAGCACATACATTAAACCCAACAGCATCCGAACATGAAAAACATGCTACTGCTAAACAGTTACATGCTCAAGTAGGTCTATGCGACACACAGACAGTATCATTCTCTGATGTCTGCAAATTTGAGAAGCACCTAAACATTAAGATAGTAATCTATTATCACGCAGCAGGGCGTAAACGTCT
>NW_005188845.1:3298-8382 GCF_000239375.1 Pundamilia nyererei
TTTCATACAGCCTGTTGAACAACAGAAACCTTGTGATAAATATATTTTATATGATTTTGAGACACGGTATCACAATGGCAAACATGAGGCCAACTTTGTGTGTGCCTCTGATCTGAAGGGCAACAAGTTCTCATTTAATACATTAAAATGTGTGGAGGCGTTTGTGCGGCATTACAGACGCCCGAGGTTTCGTGGGTACACATTCATAGCACATAATGCATCGGGCTTTGATAACTACATACTTTTGGAGTACTTTGTCAAGCAACGTATAACACCCACCGTCACAATGAGAGGGAGCCGTGTGATTCTGATGCATGACAGGGACTATGACCAGCGGTGGATTGATTTGTTCAGCTTTTTGCCCATGGGTCTTGCCAAAATACCCTCTGCTTTAGGTTTTCAAGACCTGCAGAAGGGTCATTTCCCACACAGATTCAACACTAGGGATAATGAGTATTATGTTGGTCCATACCCAAACCCCTCCTTCTACGGCTATGAGCGCATGTCTGAAAGTGATAAGGTGAGCTTCATGGAATGGTACCAGACCGCCTCACAGAAACCCTTTGATTTTCAGACCGAACTCAGGCGCTACTGTGTCAACGATGTCGAAGTCCTGCGTAAAGCATGCATCATTTATCGTGACATGCTGCTGGATTGTACACAAGTCGATCCATTCATGCACACCACCCTGGCTGCATTCAGTATGGGTGTGTATAAAACACTGTTTTTGCCTAGAGACACGCTAGCGCTCACGTATGATGGTGCATACGTTGAGCAGAATAAGACGTTTTCAAACGTCTCTATTGAATGGCTTCAATATGTCTCCCACACAAACAACACAGTGATAAAACACGCTCTCAGAGGAGGTGAGCATAGGGTTGGACCGTATTTTGTGGACGGCTTTGACCCCACAACTAACACGGCTTACGAATTTGCAGGATGTTTTCACCACGGTTGTGTTAAATGCTACCCCGAGAGTGAAGTTAATCCTGTCAGCAAAGCATCCTATGGACTGTTGCACCGTATGTTTTGTGACAAAGTGGATGCACTGAGATCGCAATACCATTTAACCGTTGTTGTGATGTGGGAGTGTGAATGGTCTGTACTGAAGCAGACAGACCCTGCAGTTGCGGCTTTCATGCACACATACAGAAGGCCAGAACGCCTAAATCCCCGAGACGCCCTTTTTGGCGGTCGCACAAATGCTCTAAAACTGTACCACAAGGCTGCGTGTGATGAAAAAATATTTTACTACGACTTCACCAGCCTCTATCCCACAGTGCAATCTAAAAAAGATTATCCTGTAGGACACCCACAAATCATTTACAACAACTTTGACAGGCTAGAAAATTATTTCGGCTTTGTTAAATGCACAGTACTGCCACCAAGAGGTCTTTTTCACCCCGTACTTCCCTACAGGTGCCATGGTAAACTGATGTTTCCACTCTGCAGTATGTGCGCTGAAGAACAGAATCAGCTCACTCCCTGCGGGCACAGTGACAGTGAACGGGTGTTGAAAGGTACATGGGTCTCATTTGAGCTTGAAAAAGCCGTTGAGCTAGGATACAAGATTGTTTCTATTGATGAGGTGTGGCATTTCCCCAACAAGACTGACACATTGTTTAAAGACTATGTGAAAGCCTTTCTAAAACTTAAACAGGAGGCCTCAGGGTATCCAGAACATGTGAAAACCCCTAACGAACAGCAAGAATACATAGACAAGTATCATGAAAAGGAGGGAATAATGCTAGATCCGGCCAAAATAGGCGTAAATAAAGCTGTTCGAAACTGCAACAAGCTGTTGCTAAACTCGTTATGGGGTCGTTTCAGTATGAGGTCAAACATGGCGTCATCTGAGCTCATCACAGACCCATCCAGGTTTAGCCAGCTAATGTTCAGCGACCAGTATGACGTGCGGCAGTTTTGTTTCATCTCTGACGACGTTGCCATGGTGCAGTGGCGCCACGCCGATGGTAGAGCTTCCCGTGTGAAGGACGTTAATGTCTTTGTCGGGGCCATGACCACCGCACATGGCAGACTCATGCTGTATGGTTTGTTAGAAAACTTGCAGCAGCGTGTGCTGTATTGTGATACAGACAGCGTCATTTTCACAGCACTCCCTGGCGACTGGATGCCTCCTCTAGGACCTTTTCTGGGGGATCTCACCAGCGAATTAGCTTCTGGGCAGGGGGGTGTGGAGGATCACATAGTGGAATTTGTTTCCGGCGGGCCAAAATGCTACGCGTATCACACATTGCTGGGCAAAACACAGGTCAAATGTAAAGGGGTAACACTGAATGCGTAAAACTCCAAAGTTGTCACCCACGAATCCTTGAAAGGTTTAGTCCACAAGTTTGTAGCCAATCAAGCATCAGACGCACACATGGTGGCTGTGTCTGATAATATCAAACGCTATAAAAAGAAGCTTCATTTGAAGAATGAAACCGTTGTGAAGAAGCTTAAGGTTGTCTACAACAAGCGCCGTGTGCTCCCAGACTATACAACCCTGCCTTATGGATTTTAAATTAGATCAGGGGTTTGATGCCCGGTTACAGCACCCGTTCAGCATGGTGGTCAGTGGTCCCAGTAACTGCGGCAAGACTTTTTTTGTCAAAAATGTCATTGAAAATGCTGCCCGGATTATTTCACACAGCATTGATAACATTGTGTATATATACTCATGCTGGCAGCCTTTATATGACCAACTTCTTAAGATAAAAGACATAAACTTTGTTAACGGTATACCCGAATCTCTGGCTGATGACACCCTTCTGCCTACAGACAAGAATAATTTGTTAATTATAGACGATGTAACGAACGATGCCGCCAACAATTTAGAAGTACAAAATGTGTTCACAAAGTATGTGCATCATAGGAATTTGAGTTGTATATATCTAGTTCAGAATTTGTTTATTCAAGGAAAATCCAGTAGAACCATTTCCTTGAACACTAACTACCTAATATTGTTTAAAAATCCGAGAGATAAATATCAAATCATGCTTTTAGGTAGACAAATGTTTCCGGGTAATACTAAATATTTTATAGAAGCGTTTAATGATGCCACATCAACAACATACGGGTATCTTTTAATAGACTATAAAGCCAAGACCCCGGACTATTTAAGACTCAGAACAAATTTACTGTCAGACCATCCGGTTGTTTATATCCCAAAACAAAAAACAGTGAAGAGGTGAAAGGATGTCATCACGCATGCGGAGGAATCTGTCTCTGCTGGAGTTGATATATAAGTCTCCGCCGGCTCTACGCAGAGTTATTATTAGCAATGCTGGCTTGGATTTCATCAATGCATTGTGTGAGATAGCCTTTAACGTATTGCAAGGTAACATTCCGCTGACAAATCAGCAGTACAAACAGTTAAAAAAGAAAAAATCTCTAATCAGACTGATTGCTGACAAAAAGATAAAAACTTTGAAAAAGAGAAAGACAATCAACCAATCTGGAGGGTTTTTACTACCCTTATTAGGGGCTGCAATCCCTTTCATAACCAGTCTGATAGCAAACAGGTGAAAATGGAGCATGTGTAAAAGATGTTTTTGGTGCCTCAACATCAGCTGGACTTATTGAAACAAACGCAACAGCACACAGGCAACATTAGACAACAGGCTCAGAATGACTTGGACAAGGAGATGCTTCATGTGTTACACGAATCAGACATAGATGTGTATGAGAAAGCTAAAAAAATATGGTGATATTCTCCAAAGATTCCTAACACTTGTGAGACAAGGGGCCCGTGAAAAGAGTGTATTGTCTTTATCCCTACCGGAACAGCTTAACACAGATGCGCAAACCCCTCCTGCGGACACACCTCCTGTTTATAGCGATACGGGGGTGAAGGATTTTATTGCAGAGAGTGTTTTGACACACATGCCTAAAAGGAGTAGGAGGAACGCAGAACTCATTCTAGCAGCTCTGAACCGTTCGCCAAACACAGTTTCTTACAACGACAAAGGCGAAATTGTTGTTGATAAACACACCATACCGGGTTCACACATTTACGATCTGATTAAAGCCATCACAACCACACACACACCTTCTGATGGTTTCAGACCTATAGGCTGGACAGAGTTTTTAAAGGCTGTTTCAGATTTAAACATACCGTTATCGGTCATATCCAATACAGGCGTATGTAAGACCATTGCCTTGTATAAAACAGATCACACACTGACTGAAGACTCTGGTTTTTTAAAACACATGCCTAAAAAGAACACACCGGGCGTTTCACATCGTGATAGTACATTAAAGAAAAAAATAAAGAATAAAAAAAATAAATTAAAGGGTGGTCCTATCGAATGGTTGGATTTTTGAATTCAGACTATTTCTTATCATAACTGCAACATTGTTATTGTTTTTCTGCCTAAAATATTGACTGTTTGTTGTTTTTCTACTGTTAGATTGTTTTCTTTTATCATAGTTTTTCTATTATTATCATTGTATAAGGTTTGATTTCTTTATTACTCTTGAAGCATGTGTGATGTGACTGTATAATAATACATGTGCCATTTTTGATAATAAATACCATTGACTCGATTAAATCATGCTCTCATATCGTATTTTATTTTAAACGGTATTACACATCAGTATCCTTGTTGCACACACATATAATAACTACACACTGCTATGGGTTGTATGTTGTTGACAAAGCGACACACCTTAGCATCGTTACAAGTTAAATTAGTAGAATACATGTTGAGCACTTGTGAATAAGACAATCCGTTTTGTATATGAAATAAAAAAAATACACAATGTTGTCCGCATGTGATGGAGAAGTTGTTCTGCACTTGTTTTCCTGAATATAAAATAGTGGAACAGTTTTTTAGAAGAAACCCCTTTATTGGTGATGGAAAACTGTCTAGAGAGTTTCCAAAACTATCAAAAAAATAACCGCGTCTGTCTCTCGAAATATAAACAGCCACCCAGTGTTCCCCGGGCATTGTCGAAGGGTGATTGTTTACAATAGCCATAGCTGGGAGTCTTTGAAGCTGAACATTGGGTACCTGATCACAGGCTAACACACCTAGAAAATGTGTGTTTTTATTGATAATCCTCCCCATCACAGATGTTAG
>NW_005188845.1:9911-11293 GCF_000239375.1 Pundamilia nyererei
TCCTGCTTAGTGGCTGTGGGCCTGGTTATGTTGGATATGACATCAGACACTATGCCTGATGCGGCTGTTTTTAGGTGGGGTTTGACTATACTGACTCCTTTTTTAAACAGCGGTACTGCAAATCTAAATAAGCTGCGGAACAACCCCCCTAGACCAGCGCCATATTGTGTGCTGGTCCCTATATACCCTCCCAACTCTCCCCCGGCTTGTGCGAGGTAAAATTTTAGATATTTTGTTTCATCTGTGTTGTAGACACCCATCCTTTCTTTTTAAAAATGCTGTCTTATCGGACGGAAGTGTAGCTTCACAAACACCTTACCGTATAAAAAGGGTATGTGTTGATTCTGGTCGTCTTTCAAATCAATTTCTATGTCGTCGATTAATGTCTTTGACACAGGTGTGTAGTGTAGACTGTAAAATTGCAAAATGGTTACACGCCGCACATCGTCTGTGATATTTATAGCCCTTAATAGACACGCATGGGCGTCGCCCACAAGTTGGTAGTCGGCAATATCTGCATAAATAAACATGTTGTATTTCCCGCCGTATATGTCAGCAGGATGTGGCGCGTGTGTGATTTTATAATGAAGTACAAACGGTTCTTCTCTTTCAAATCCTAGGATTTCTGCCAGTCTCCCTCTAAATGTGAGCATGCAGCCTCTAGGCCCCATAACACCGACATAGTTACTAACTGTGTTGTATTGTGTTTTAATGTCCGTTGTGCCCGGGTGCTGTTGGCATTTCAAATTAAATTCTTTTATTATTTGCTCCACAGAGGTATAATGACCCACAGACAGCTCGATCGTTGTTACGGCTAGGGCTTCGTCTTTGACAGGGTTATAAATTTCTACTCGCGCATCTGGTTGTGAAAAAGACAACCAAGTGCGTGGGTACTGTATCTCTATAACAGCTACCTCATACTGATTATTCAAAACAATAGGTTTTGCTAGTTTTGTCCTAAAATTAGATATCTTATTGCCTGGGTAAACATGAGCCGATGCATTCGAGAAGAGACTCACATAAAAGCCTGCTTTGTTGTTCTTTTTATCCATCCTTCTTTACTCCGGCTCTGCACTGTGACGAATGAATGACTGCAGAACTGTGTCATCCGGGTTAATCACGCGTCAACGATGTCTTTTTCCGGAATCCATGAATTAAAACTTGCTGGCCATCCTAACCATTTTACTAGAGCCATCTTTTTCCGGCCCACTTTTTTTCTAGCCAATATGCTTTCAATTTTAAATGTTTTGTTTTTATCAACAATCACGCGTTGTATTTCAGGCTCATAAAATGTTCCTTTCAACACCTCTCCTGCTAGATCGACTAGCCTGTAGACTGGAGGTTGTCTCCCTATACACTCACTGATTGTGAAAATCTCATCG
>NW_005188846.1:0-940 GCF_000239375.1 Pundamilia nyererei
GGTATAAACAATGAAAGGTGGTGGATTGGCCAGATGCTGGCAGATGTGTAAAAATAACTCAATTGTTTGGTGGTGGCATCACGTAGCTTCCACAGATTCAGCACAAGAGTTGGCAGTTCATCTTGTAATCGGAAGGTTGCCGGTTCAAGCCCCGGCTCCGACAGTTTTGGTCATTGTGTCCTTGGGCAAGACACTTCATCCATTGCCTACAGGTGGTGGTCAGAGGGCCCGGTGGTGCCAGTGTCCGGCAGCCTTGCCTCTGTCAGTGCGCCCCAGGGCAGCTGTGGCTACAACGTTGCTTGCCATCACCAGTGTGTGAATGAATGACTGAATGTAGTGTAAAGTAGTCCTTAGGGACTAAGTAAAAGCGCTATACAATACAGGCCATTAGCAAGTGGTGGAGGCCAGCAGGTGGATGAGGGAAAGGGGAGGCAGGAGGAGGAGAGACCCGAGGCGGCCGCCGGTCCGAGTGTCAGGTGAACTGACAAGTAAGAAGTTATAACCTGCAGTCTATCTGGTTCTGATATAAACCAAGTTTAGGTGGAGTTTATTTTCGTTGTGCTGACTTTTTTCAGTCAGTTAGAATACCTCGTACTGCTACTAGCTAGCATGACGGAGTTTCTATACAGCTGGGTGGGTGCTATGATGTTACTGATAGTGAACTGTATTTCGTTCATAAGGTTAGCTAGTAGAGTTGCCAACCGTCACGTAAAAAATGGAATCGTCTCGTATTCAGAGAAAATGTTACGTGTTTCGTATTGAGCTGAAAAGGAACGCAGTTTGTCCCAGACTTCAGCTGGAATGAGAAAAAGACACAACCTCAACCCAAAAAGGCCCCACAAGCTTATCTTTGATGATACCAGCCCAAACCAGTACTCCACCTCCACCTTGCTGGCGTCTGAGTCGGACTGGAGCTCTCTGCCCTTTACCAATCCAGCCA
>NW_005188846.1:3294-4539 GCF_000239375.1 Pundamilia nyererei
TGAAATAATATTAATAAAATAATCTTGGTTAAAGCATGTAAAGATTGTTTTACTGATATGTTGAATGTTTATTGTTTAAGCTACTTAACTGTATTTGGTGTAATTGAATTATTGAACTGGTAAATTTAAATCTTGATGCATAAACTGACAAACATTATTAATAATGAAAAAATATACTGTAATTGTCTCCCTAATGCTTACTATTGTTCCAAATCATCTCACATCTTTAGGTAAAGCAGACCATCAGGGTGTCAAAGGTTTCTTCACCCTGACTGCTGATGTCTGGACCAGTCGTGCAACAGAGGCCTACCTTGGTGTGTCTTGCTATTTCCTGAGTGAAGATTAGAAGATGCTTGAAGTGGAGCATTTTAGCAAGGTGGTTAGTGCAAGGCTAAAAATGAAACAGGAGCAAATGAGCCTGCTACTGTTTATCTTAGTGGACAGCAGTACACAACCATTTCCGGTCTTCCACAGGTGGTCAAAGGGCTGACACAGGCTGTACACCAAAGCCAATTTGAGACGAGCTCAGGAAAATCTTTCATTGGCAGCGCAGAAAAAGGGATAACACAGAGATAGGGGAGTATTTGCACTTTCTCAGCAGAGAAAGAAAACCCTATTATTCTCGCAGCTGCCTTGGACCCCAGATTCAGAAAGCAGAAGGTTTTAGCTCCTGAAGATGGCATCAGAGTGTTGAAGTGCTTGCTGTCAAAGAAGCAAATGCTGGGACACATGAGCATACAAAACTGCAGACGGCCAATGGTTCAGGTATAATTGAAAAGACTGCTCTGGACACCCTCCTTGAGTTTGACACAGACAGTCAGGGTGAAAATGGAAGAAGCATCTAAGGAGGACCGAGATGTCCAAGTTGTGAGAAGTGAAGTACTTTAAAAAGGCCACAGTCTCTAAAAAGGATGATCCTCTTAAATGGTTGAGCAAAAATGAGGGACATTTCCTCACACTATCAATGCTAGCTAGATCTTTTCTGTGCATTCCTGCAACCTCCACCCCATCAGTCTTCTTCGCAGCAGGGAACATCTGCTCTCAAAAGATAGCAAGCCTTTCTGCATAACATGTAGAAAAGCTAACTTTCCTGGCTATGAACAAGAATCTTGAGTAGATTGGGACTATAAAGGGAGTGCAGAATTATTAGGCAAATGAGTATTTTATCCACATCATCCTCTTCATGCATGTTATCTTACTCCAAGCTGTATAGGCTCGAAAGCCTACTACCAATTAAGCATATTA
>NW_005188846.1:7099-8378 GCF_000239375.1 Pundamilia nyererei
TAAAATAGCTAAAACTAAAAACAAACTAAAAACTACTTCCAAAAACATTCAGCTTTGATATTAATGAGTTTTTTGGGTTCATTGAGAACATGGTTGTTGTACAATAATAAAATTATTCCTCAAAAATACAACTTGCCTAATAATTCTGCACTCCCTGTATAGTCAGAGTGTAGTAAAGTTCAATATAGTTGTGAGCACTGAGCAGCAAATGCACTTTTGTTATATTGGTTTTCGCCAACTGGGGCAGGGAGCCGGATGAAGAAGATGGTCGATGTCTGGGCTGGGCCTCCCTGCTGCTGCAGGACCCAGGGGTGGTCTGCTTGTTTCCATCCCAGAGTAAAGAAAACCTTCTCCTGGGTCTGGGGGTGGATTGCCCCTCTGGGGGTGCTGGTGACTGGACCTGGGAGTATGGATGGGGGACGATGAGTGAGTGTAATACGTTCATTTCTGTGAATGGTGAGTATTTGTGTGCCTTTTTGTCTGTGTCTATGTGTCAGGTCAGGTCTTAGTCTCCACTTCTCTGGGAACATCTCTCTTTGGTTGGCTGCTGCCTCTAAACATATCATGCATTATTAGTGCTGTATGCTGCTCAGTAACATTCCCTGTTTATTATTCTCTTTTACTGATGCTTATGGTGGTTGTTGCTGTGGTTTCCCTGCTGTGTTGTTTGCTTTGTGCTTGTTTTTCTTCAGCAGGTGGTCAAGCAGATTTTCTGTGTCTTTTCTCCCTCCTATCCCTCTTCTCCTCACATTTTGTTTCCCTCTCCTTCAGTTAACTCTTTTCCCAACTTTTTTTCTTTTTTCTCTTTTCCGTACCCCAGTCCTGTCTGTTCTGATTGTAATAACTTAAAATTAAATAAATAAATAAAAATCGAATACACTATGACAATCAAGTGGACCAGTATAGCAAAAGCTGTAGCGTTCCACTTGGGAAAATAAATCTGTTGGGCAATTGTCCTGGCCTTTTGACAATAATTCTGATTGCTACAGTGCTGGACAGAAAAGGCAAATAAATAAATAAATAAATAAAAAGTTTATCGGCTGTGAAGAACAAACTAACAGCTCAATACTTTCTGAACATTTTAGGCTAAACAATGAGTAACACAGCTAGTAACAAAATGTAGATTTAGGTGTAGATAAAATGTAAAAAAGTACAAAAATTAGTTTACCAACAGAAAAATTAGAAGCAATTACAAAACCATCTGTAACCAGCAGGGGCTAATTTTAAATCATAAATAACACAATGTGAAATTTAAAATTCAGCGTTGTTGTTTTTTTTT
>NW_005188846.1:10270-11286 GCF_000239375.1 Pundamilia nyererei
CATAATAACTAGTTACCGTGCTCGTTACCACAATAATAACGTAGTTACTGTAACGCGTTACTTAATAACGCGTTAGTCCCAACACTGGTCTTGACTCACCAAAGTTGCTTTTAATACATCAGCTGACAGCAAGATGTCACAGACTTCTTCAGTTCAGAAGCAAAAAGATTGCAAGTTGCAGTACATAGATTGCACATGGTTGATTATGCCATGGGCTCCAACTACTGTTTTCTCTAGTCCATTTCTATCATCAATGTAGAACTTTATACTGGTGCTTTACAGATTGGAAAGGTCATATGCGAAGACGTAACACAAAATGTTCCTTATGATCAGGTCACACATTAATGAAATTCATCAACTGTTGGCAAAATAACAAAAAAGTAACTCATAAGTTATTGTAGAGGAAGAACAGAATTTGCCACAGTGGCCATCTGTTTTTCCAGCTCTAGTAAACACATCCAACCCCATTCAAATTTCAAATCTGCTGTGTGACTTGGTCAGTTTACATTTTTTTTGAAAATTCCAGGCATGCACCATTAGTCAGTAATATTGCCATATGACCATTTAACCAGAATATTATTCTTGTCATACTGGAATGGCTTCTGCAAAAGCATTTAGACCATCAAGGGACACTGACAGCATTTCCCACAAGCAAACAGAACTGTATTGATTGAATTTACAATAAGCATGGAATCAATCAAACTGCATCACATCCATCACTCTGGACTGGAAACCATCCCATTCTGAATAACAGCACTGTATTGTTTTGATCTATCAGCCTAATCCACTCTGTGTGTATGTATGTTTTCATTTAGTCATTTTCAAATGTGTGTGTGTGTGTGTCCTCTCCAGTGTTCTGTCTTAAACCAAATAATTGCCATATATAAACACTCTGCACACGCTGTGGTCTCCATCCCCTCCAATCATCAGTTACTCAGCTGTGTTGTTATCTTTATAATCAAGCATTGCACTGTACATTGTAGACAATGAACAAAGACCTACACTTTTGCATAATA
>NW_005188847.1:0-1515 GCF_000239375.1 Pundamilia nyererei
GTTACTTTGAAAGTAACGAGTAACTTGAAGTAACTGAGTTACTTTTGATAGAAGTAACTAGTAACGTAACTAAGTTACTAATTTAAAGTAACTTACCCAACACCGGTCTTGAGGGAGGCTCATTGTGAGGAGAAAATTGTTAGAAGGCAAAGAAACTCAGACTCAGATATCTTTTTACATGTACATATACATGGGCGATCCCCCGTCACGGTCCGATCTGTTCTGCACCAACGTGTGCACAACAGATGTGACACAGAAGAAACCGCCCAGGGCTTTCAGAGCATTCTTTATTTATACTTCAAGCAAGTTTCCACAGCAGTAGGAGTGGCATGTATGGAACTGATAATATTTCCTTAAAAGGAGAGACCTTTAGCTTGTCTGTTGAAACAGGAGATAGCTTGGTATGTATAGATCTCAAAACATGTCCATAAAAGGAGAGAGAGAGATACCGTTAACTTGTCTGTTGAAACTGGAGCTTATCTGTTGAAACGGGAGGTAACTGTTTAGCTGACACAGCACATATTTTCTGCACACAGTGCCTCACTCCCTTCCTTCAATTGTCCAACTCACAAGCTCTTCTTCCTTTAAATGAAGCTACAAATAAACATAACACAAAACTAAAAAATCTTTCATCACTCATACTGTCAGGGTCGTGGGTCTCCTGACCCAGCGTGTTTAGTTCTTCATGGCTTTTGTATTATTGTACTTGTGAGTTATTCTATGGTTTCTAGTTTTGATCCCTTGCCCTTCATGTTTCTCTGTGCCCCCTCTGTTCTGTGTAAGTCTGTGTCTTTGCATGTTTGAGTTTCTTGTTTTCTGTCACTCTGTATTGTGTATTATGTTCTCATGGTTCGTCTTTTGTTACCCCCTCGAGTCTAGTTTCTTGTGTTCCAAGCTTAGTATTTCCCTGTGTATTTTGGTTCTTAGACCTCTGCCTTATAGTTTATGTCTCTGTGTTTCTTATTTCCTGTCTCAACTGTGCCAAGTTCGTGTCTCTCTGTCATACTTCTTGTTTTACTTTGAAGGTCCGTGTCTTATGTGAATGTGTCCTGCTTTGCTTCCTTGTCTCGTCAGTCCTGATTTCTCCCAGCTCTGCCCTCCTTCTGTGTCTCATTCCCCTCGTTACTTCCCAGTGTATTTAAACCCTGTGTTTCTCTGAGTCAGTGTTGTGTCGTCCCTCATGCCATGTGGATCTCCCTGTGTCTCCCTGTGAGTTTAGTGTGTTATTCCCCAGTTTAATTTAGTTTACTTTGTATGCTCATTTTTCTGCGACCAGCAAATAAAGCTGTGGTTTTGAGTTCATCTCTCGAGTCTGTGAGTCCTGTATTTTGAGTCCTCATCTCCTGCCTGCCACACAGCGTTTCATGACACATACATGCCGTCATTTGTTGATCCTAAGAACGTTCCTCAGACCGACTTCTTCAACAACACTAATCGGCCTGAAGTTTCTAGCTACTCACTTCACTGTGGCGTTTGGTAGCTTGTCTTTCTTTGGTTTATCTAGACTCCTCCCAC
>NW_005188847.1:2470-11274 GCF_000239375.1 Pundamilia nyererei
TGGGAGGATCTTTGTGTCAAAGGGAGTTCTTCTTCCCACCATCACCAAGTGCTGCTCACAGTGGAGGCGGTTACCTTACACTGTTAAACAGCTTCAGATGACTGTTGTTGTCTGTTGGGTATTGTCACTTATAAATAAAGTTACAATGGATGGATAGATGTTATTGTGACAAAGAGAAAACAACTGTTGACAGATAGATTCTTGTTTTGTGTGTCTGCAGTCTGTCAGGCTGTCTGATCACAGAGGAAGGCTGTACTTCGCTGGCCTCAGCTCTGAGCTCCAACCCCTCCCACCTGAGAGAGCTGGACCTGAGCTACAATCATCCAGGTGCCTCAGGAATGAAGTTTCTGTCGGCTGGACTGAAGGATCCAGGCTGGAGACTGGACACTCTCAGGTATGAAGAATGTCTGATAGAGGAGGAAGAGCTGGAAACATTTCCTGTGTCTTTCACTCACTTCCTGTTTTTTTCCTGCAGATGAGACATGAGCAATCACACATGCAGGAATATTTTCAGGGACAGACACACTAGTCTAGCTGGATAGTACATGGTTTGTCGCGCAAATGAGACACCTTTTACAATATCTCTCAGCTGCTGTGGAAAACCCTTTGGTGAACCATAACGATGTTACTGCTTGTAGCATCCCCCCTTTGGACGCATGGTCTAACCCATGTGTCCATTTTAGAAAACCAGGGGAAGAAGTGTTTAGGTAGACATGGGCGGCCGTCAGGAGATCGCCAGACAGATTCGACCAGTATGCAGCCATGTTTGCGCCAGAGAGTTTTCTCTGGCTGGGAGGCAAATGACTGTACAGCAGGAAGATCAGTGAAGTTAGGTGTGGACAGTGGTGCCAAGACAAGTTGGAAGGGTAGGCCTCCTTCGGCTGCTGCTTTGGCTGCTGCTTTGGCTGCTGCATCGGCGGCGGCATTTCTTTGGGAGACAGAATCAGTTTTACCTGTGTGTGCTGCACACTTCACTACAGCAATGCAAGCAGGCAGGAGGGTGGCATCCAGCAGCGTTGCTACGTGGTTAGAATTGAGGATGGGCTTCCCATCAGATTTCAGGAACTTTCTGTGCCTCCACAAGGCGCCAAAATCATGCACCACACCGAACGCGTAGCGAGAGTCAGTGTAGATGGTGGCCGACTGACTCTCCGGAAGTTTACAGGCTTCTGTGAGCGCCACAAGTTCCTCAGTCTGTGCTGAGAAGTGTCTGGGCAACGAGCCTGAAACGAGAGTGGCATAATCAGAACACACAGCAAAACCCACCCGGTTAGTTCAACGTGAATCACGTGAGGAGGAGCCATCTACATATAACACTATGTCAGAGTTCTCGATGGGAACATCTAACAAGTCAATCCGAGGTGTACAAGTTTCACCCAATACAGCAGTGCAGCTGTGTGGTTCACCATCCTCTCACGTTGGGAGAAGAATGGCTGGGTTAAGTGTTGTGCATCGTTTCACTGTGATGTTGGGCATGTCAAGCAGTATGGAAGAGTACCTGAGCCAGCGAGCTGCAGAAAGGTGTGAAGTTTTCTGCTCCAGCAAAATGAGAGAAACTGCATGGGGTACCTGCACTGTCAGAGGAGAATACCCTACGATGTCACGTGAGGCGAGCATGGCCTTCTCACACGCAGCTACTGCTCGCAGGCATCCAGGCAGGCCTGCAGCCACTGGGTCAAGCTTGGAAGAGTAATAACCCACCGGGCGAAGTGAATCACCATGCCGCTGTAAAAGAACAGAGGACATGAAACCATTCTTTTCATCTACCATTTGTGTATATGGTTTGGATGGGTTTGGAAGCGCTAAAACGGGCGCTGTTTGTAGCAGCTGTTTCAAGGAAGTGAAGGCAGCTTCAGCCTGTGGTGTCTAAGAAATGCGATCATTGGCTGACAGACTTGCACCATGAATGAGCGCAGTAAGTGGAGCCTCCACAGAGGAGTAGTGTGGAATGAAATTGCAGCAGTATAATGTGGTTCCTAGGAATGACATCATCTGTTTTTTGGTGAGGGGTTTTGGAATGGTCATCACAGCTTCCACCCTCTTGGAGGAAATCTGGTGAGAGTTGTAAGAAATCACATGCCCTAAGAATGTGACTTGCTCTTTACAAAACTGCAGTTTTGACTTACTAGCTTTGTGGCCCTTGTGATGCAAATGTGTCAGTAAAGTGAGAGAATCTGCCAGACACTGCTCTTGTGTGGGTGCACACAGTAGCAGATCATCGAAATATTGCAGTAACACTGTGCCTTCGGAGAGGATCAAGTCTGACAGAGAGTCTCTTAAGTCGGCATTGTAAATCGTGGGGGACTCACAGTAGCCTTGACACAACCGAGTGAATGTGTAAGCCTTTCCCTGGAACTCAAAAGCAAACCAGAACTGGCTATCTGGGTGAACTGGAACAGAGAAGAATGCATTAGTCAGGTCAGCAACAGTAAACCACATAGCGTCGGATGGGATTTGGGACAAAATGGTGTGGGGGTTAGGAACCACAGGGGCTCTGGGGATTACAGCCTTGTTCACAGCTTGTAAGTCCTGCACAAACCCCCACTCAACAGGTTCATTTGGTCCTCTGATTTTCTTCACAGGGAATAGTGGAGTGCGAACCGGAGAGGTGGGGCATGGGATAATTACTCCTGCCTTTAACAGGAGTAATCCCCTCTATGGCTTCCTGTTTCAGAGGATATTGTCTTTGGCATGGTCTAAACGAGGACTTTGGTGTGATTACCACTGGCTCACAATCTGTAATCAGGCCTACATCATACAGGCCGTCAGGCACCTCTGTCAGCAGGGGGTGTGAGGAGTTTAGAGGAGGTGTCGTTTGAAATGGACAGTGTGCAACATCTATTTTTGCTAGCTCAACTGAGCGGACACACTGGACTTTATACCTCATGGTCTTTTTGTAGGCTTTTATCTCCCAATCGCAAGCGCGGTAGCACCGGTGCATAAATTCTCCCGTGTCTTCCCACTGGCAGCTGTGAGCTTTTGCCAGGGAAACATGTGGGACGGATGCATCCATAGTAAACATGTTTCTTTTCTCATTGGTGAGAGAAATCGCAAGCGCGGCAAATGTGGAGCTCCAAAACATACATGTCACAGTTAGTAAATCATTCTCGGTTCTGCACCATTCTTCCTCATAACTGTCATCAGGGCCATGCAGAGAAAAGTGAGACGTGCAACTCAACCCTCCAGGAGCCATAAAACAGACATCTGGAGGCATGCAGTTGCGAGTCGGTTGTATGAATTCTGTAACAAGCGGCCCCTCCTCCAGCTTCCACCCGTAGGCGAAAGTTGGAGTCACGGGGTCATATTTCACCATCATATAATCATAGTCAGATTGCGTGATTGTGATGCAGGAGATTAAACTTATTTTCAGTTTGCACATCAAATCTCTGGCAAGCAGATTGACTGGGCACAGGTCTGAACACAGAAACTCGTGTGTGAATTTTCTACCCTGTCCGTCTACACAACACAGAGGTATGGTGAAAGTGTCTCTCTGTATAGTTCCTGATGCTGATACAGAATGAGTGAACTTCTCACCCAGCACGGGCTGGGGTGAGAGAGAATCTGAGCGTAGTACAGAGTGGGTGGCCCCGGAATCTACAAGAAATTCTACTTCCTGATTACAAACTAATATTTTATACAAGGGCAGTGATTTATAAGGCGCGCTATTTAAATGTACATATGTACCAGCTGGTGACAAAGAAACGTGTTCTACATGCTCAAAAGAGTGCTGTATTAAAGTGTGTGTGTCTGTGTTTAAAACACTTTTTACATCAATGGGTGTGTGTATGTATGTGTGATTTTCACTTCCCTGTTCTGATGAGGTGGGCAAACCACAGCCTGAAGCCTACTCTGGCGTCCTTTCCCTCCGTTCTCAGTCCGCTTGCTCCCACTGTGGGCTCAGCCTTTGGTAATTCCGGCGTTGTTGCTATCTCCACGACGGCCACGGTTAGGACAGGTTCCTCGCCAATGTCCATAGTCCCCACAGACAAAACAGGCATCCCGATCTAGTCTTGACTGCTGTTGTTGTTAATGTCTTCGGTCTCGTCTGTTCTTCGCACTTCGGCCACGCCAACTGTCTCTGTTGTGGAAACCTCCGTGCGGGTTTGCCGCGGCTTTATACTGTGTTAGGGCTGCATTATGGAGGTCGGCATTCTGTTTTTCCTCTCTTTGCTTTTCTTCTCATCCAAGTGGCTCTGAGAGTGGTGGGCATGGCGTCGTAGCTCCGTTAGCCGCGGTTCATCTTCTCCCCCTACGTATGAATGCTTTACCTCGGCTACCACATCTGATCTCAGTTCCCGGAAAATATGGCCGCAGAGATGGTGCTCATATGTGGAGGCGGAGGCGCCCGTCATGTCATCTTTGGGTATTCCCCCATTAGCTTCAAACACATTTGTCATGCGATGTATGAAATCATCCACAGATTCATCCTTTCTTTGCTTGCAAGCCTGAATCTTTGACACCTTATCCACCTTATCTGGGAAAACTTCCTTTAGCTTATCTATCAGGTGGATCACTGCAGTACAATATTCATGGTTTTCTCCATGTTCATAGGTCAGGTGTCGTATCCTCAGCGTAGGATCAGGCAAGTGAGGTGATATTCTCCTCAGGTCGCATGGTTTCAGCTTGCCTGCCAGTGCACGTCTAATTTCTTGACCCGTGGGACTGTATTCTTGGCAGAAAAATAGGAGCTGCTCACCGAACTTTGCACTCGACACGAGAGGGTCAGGTAGATGGCTTGTGGCATCAGCGATGTCTGACTGTGTCCACGGTCTGTGCACTAAAATAGGTCCCTCAGGTCCTGCCACCTCCACCATCGGGAGCTGCAGGGGTTGTCCTTTCGCCTGTCGCTGTCTTCGCGTTCTCTGCCCGGTCTGGAACTTTTCGACCTCCTCGCTGCTGTCTGCATTGTCTGTATCGTTCCGCTCATCATCAGTGAGAGAATTTTCAGGCTGATCCATGGCAAAAGGCAGGGCGTAATATCCATGGTGGCTGTCCTTACTTCTGCTCTTTCCTCTCCACTGTTGTGTTTTCTCTTTCGTCGCTTCAGCTCGCGACGCGTTTTCAGCTCGCGACGCACTCCGTGTGTGACTGAGCGCTGTGTCGGATCTGAGTGTCATTCTTTCCGCTTCATCCTGGTGGGGCTGTCGCCCCTCAGTTGCGGAATTGGCGCTGGCATCCTCTGGCGGTGAGGCGTGTGGTGCAGAGCGGGATAGGGAGGGAAAGGAGTCCAGGTCCGCATCGGCTTTCAGGCCATGCAAAACAGCCTGAACTGGGGAAGCACAAACAGTGTGTGAACAGGGAAATTATGTTTTGTTCTCCGTGTTATACGGAGGTGGAAGAGGCGCTGAGGCAGATTCTGCGTCAGCCTCCCTTCCACGCACTTCTCTAGGTAGTTCTTTTAGAGCTGCTTTGTTTTCTCTCCTTTCTGCTTCCACCATCCACATTTTCAAACATTCCTTCTCATCGCTTACCCTATGCAGATCTATGGTCCTAACTTTCCCTTTCTTCAATAATTTTGCTTCTTCCTCCCGCAAATGTTCCTCTATTTTCTTTAACTGGTTAACACTTGGCGATCCCTTTTCAGGAAACCTGTTTACTTTTTGCCACTTAAAAACATATTTCATACATCCAATTCCCCATTTCTTAACCATACAGTCAAATATTGAGTTTTGTCCCTGGCCACCTCGTGGAGCGCTTGCCACAACCGCCTCTCAAGCCGCTAGTCCGGCTCTGCTGGCTGCCTTACTGGATCTAGATCCCATATTACTACACGAGGCGTCCCCCGTGAGGTTCCTTGCCTTCTACGGACCAAGGAACGAACGCCGCCACCCCCAGTCTCCTTTGAAGAAGTTAGGATCTTTTAGAAGACGCTAGGGATGTCACTCCGTGATTCTACACGAAGACTCCCTCGGATCTCTTGCCCTGGAAGGTCGTAACACGTTCACCTTCTTGAGCTCTCCGAAGGCTGCAACACGCTCACACGGCCAGACACAAAACTCTCGTGACTTGTTAAAAAGGTAGATACAGCTCACCGTTCTGCAGGAGTTTCCCCTCGATTCGTCAAGGTGATCTCGGTGGTCGCTGAAGCACAGGCTCTGCGACTCTGCCTTTGTCTTTGCTTTAAACAGCTGGCAGGACCGAAGCGTTTTGCTACCTCGGGGTGATCAGCCGTCCCAGAGCCGTCCTTCAGCAAGAACACTGGATCACCCTGCTCACAGTGCCAAACTGTTGTGGAAATGTATTAACAAAGCCTGCAGACACGATGAGCAGTTAAAACCCAACACTTTATTTCCCATGCATGAGGAGAGACGTCAGTCACGGGGCACTGAAAGTCGTCTTTGACAATGAACAGTTCAGGCCCCTTTTAAACACTGTCACAGAACAAAAGGCTTTTAAAGTTGCAGTTCACACCTTGGCTCTAAACAGAAAATTCTCTATCACCTGTGTGAATCTCCCCCACTCTGGGGTCAAGTCTTCCTGTGTGAGCTTCCATCTCCTGGGAGACATTCACCAGTTTCCCATCGTCTGTTTCCCAGTGTGAATGAGGTGCGAACCAAACATACTAAACTAAATAACATGAAAGCATTTCATCAAGACAATACATTAAAGGACAATATGCTAAAGAGAAATCCCACAACAATGGATATTTATGTAGGGGGTCTCCAAGGTGTCTGTTTGCTGGAACATTAATGATAACTAATAAGTCATATTGAGAGGTTCATTAAAAGTAGACCTACAGTTAGGTCCATAAATATTTGGACAGAGACAACATTGTGTAACTTTAGATACACTTTATAGACTTGTTTCCGGTGTCGTATTTGCGCCTTGTTTACGGTCTAAAACAAGTTAAGCAAATGAATGAATCAAGCGGCGATTTACATTTACATCATACATATAGATGTCTTGGGCACTTACCCAATATATCTGTAAATGATGTTCATCGACTTGTTGATATTTTTCCCCCACGCCTCAGAGTAAAAGAGAAAAGGGATTCAAATGTTATATTTCTCAGTATCTGTAAACAGCAGTCCCTCGTTTACCACGGGTGTTATGTTCTAAAAATAACCAGCGATAGGTGAAATCAAGTAGCCAATTTTATTTTTTGCCGTATTTTGTGATGTAAAAAAAAAAGCATGCAAACTTGCACTAAAAAAATCTGTGAAACAGCGAGGTGAAAGGTGAACCGCGTTATAGCGAGGGACCACTGTAATTTTGAAGGTAAGTCACAACATACCCTTTGTAAATACTAATGTATAGAAACCCTTACCAGCAATCATTCATTTTTTGTGTGGCTTTTTTCACGATTTGTTAGCATGCTGTGTAGGTGTGTACTTGACTAGCTGATATCGACATAACGGGGAAACATCTGGTTTCACTATTCTTCACCTGTAGTTTGAATGCTGAACATTTGCCTGTTTAAATCATAAGACCACTACTATTGCTAAGTAGGCCACTTTGCTCTGATAAGGATTTGTGTGACCATGATGGAAACTCTGATAAGCTAATGCTGCTAAGTTAATGCTGTTTATGGGCCCTGTTAGAGTCAATATTTCATTCTCATTCTGTTGTTTGAGAACAATATTAACATCTCACATTATTATGCAAGGGAAAAGAGTCACTCATGGCAGCCTATTTAGCATTAACGTCACATCATTATAACACAAGAGAAAAGGGTATTAGCATTAGCTACTAGTGCTTATTCACCTCAAATTACCTTTAGCTGCTAATGGCAGCCTACTTAGCATTAACTCCTCACTAATATAATGCTAATTTACATCAAATTAGCATTAGCTGCTCATATTATTGTAATGAAAGGGAAAAGAGTTAACATTAACTGATGATGCTAAGTCACGTCAAATTAGCATTAGCTGGTAATAGAAGCCTACTTAGCATAAGTCCTCACATCGTTATAATGCAAAGGAAAATAGTTAGCATTATTTGATAATGCTAATTCACATCAAATTATCATTAGCTGCTAGCATCAGCTTACATAGCACTAGCTGCTCACGTTGATATAGGGAAAGGGAAAACGATATTATCATTAGCCGGTAATAATTATTGATCCCTAATTAGAATTACCCGCTAATGTCAGCCTACTTAGAACTTAAAGCAAGTGAAAAGTGACAGCATTATCGGATAATGCCAACTCGCATCACATTAGCATTAGCTAATAACAGCAGCCTTCTAAGCATTAGCTGATCACATTGTTATAATGCAAGGGAAAAGATTTAGCATTAACGGATGATGCTAAGTCACATCAAATTAGCAATAGTTAATAAGGGTAACCTACTTAGTATTAGCTGCTCACATTGTTAAAATTTAAGGAAAAATAGTATAAGCATTAGCTACTCATATTGTTAAAAAGTAAAAAAAAACTTTGTTAGCATTAGCGGATAAATTAGCATTAGCTAGAAACAGCAACGTACTTAGCATTAGCTGCTCACATTAGCTGTGTCCCAAAACGTCGGCTGCATCCGCCAGAGGACGCATTTGAAGGCTGATTACGTCACAGCCAGGCGACGAAGGCTTTCCCAATTCGTCGACTCCTTCAAATGCGGCCGACAAATGCGTCCTTCATTTCCCCGAATTTGAAGGATCGGTCAGGTGTTCCCTTTGTGGCCCACCATATCACAGAATTCATAGCGCTGCCCAACCAAATTTCAGCTGCCAACAATGGCGGCCGCTACTAAGTTTTAAAATTACTCTTATTAATCTTTCTGGGCCACAAAATAAACTTTTAACATATTTTAAGGTGAGAAAGTAGCTGTGTAAATTACAAATATCTGCTTGGTTTATCAAGACAT
>NW_005188848.1:0-2341 GCF_000239375.1 Pundamilia nyererei
GCACGATCCATGTTTTTTGACATCTTCGAGGTGGACGGGAACACAGAGACATACACACTCAAGACGTGCTCAGGCATAATGGAAATGAGTGGAAAGCGAGCCAAACACTTCATCATAGAGTCGATTGATGGCAACACCAAGGTACCTCTACCTCCATTGCTGGAATGTGATATGATTCCAGAGGACCGGTCTGAGATACCCTCTTCTGAAGTTGCACAACATTTTCCTCACTTGAAAGACATTGCACACAAAATCCCTCCCATCAATTCAGACGCACAAATCCTTCTGCTCCTATGAAGGGATGTGTTGAATTTGCATAAAGTGAGAGAACAACACAGTGGACCAGCAGATGCTCCATTTGCTCAACGGCTCGACCTTGGCTGGGTAGTCATAGGAGATGTCTGTTTGGGGCGCACGCATAAGCCGAGCTCTGCTGTGAGAACCTATAAAACTAACGTGCTGCTCAATGGAAGACCATCATATCTCAGCCCGTGCTTCAACAGTATGAATGCAAAGGAAAAGCTGTTAACAGTCCAGCAGAGATGCACTACTCAAAGCCACATGGATACTTATCACGGGGTCAAAACAGACAACCTCGGTGATACAGTGTTCATCAAGAGCGAAGACGATGAGAGACCCGGACCTTCACTGGAAGATGAACGTTTCCTCAAGATCATGCAAAGTGAGATGTACCAAGACAACTCTAATAGTTGGGTCGCGCCTCTGCCCTTTGTAACACATAGGCAGCGACTGCCAAACAACCGCCAGCAAGCTCTCAAACGACTGCATACTCTCAAGCGGAGTCTCGACAGGAAGGCAGACATGAGAGATCACTTTGTTAAGTTCATGCAGAAGATGTTTGACAGTCAGCAAGCAGAGTTAGCACCTGCTTTGAAGCCTGAGGAAGAGTGCTGGTATCTTCCATTGTTTGGAGTATACCATCCGCAAAAGCCTGGACAAATACGGGTAGTTTTTGACTCGAGCGCCAAACACGAGGGGGTGTCATTGAATGATGTCCTTTTAAGTGGTCCAGACTTGAACAACACTTTGGTTGGAGTGCTACTGCGGTTTCGAAAAGAGCTTATAGCAATAACTGCGGATGTGGAACAGATGTTCTACTGCTTTACTGTAAGGGAAGATCACCGGAACTACCTACGTTTTCTCTGGTACCGAGAAAATGACCTCACAAAAGATGTGACAGAGTTCCGCATGACAGTGCATGTGTTTGGCAATAGCCCCTCACCAGCTGTGGCGATCTATGGGCTGAGAAAAGCAGCTCAAGCAGGCGAGGAAGAGCATGGCAAAGATGCAAGGGAGTTTGTTACCAGAAACTTTTATGTCGACGACGGTCTGACTTCACTCCCTACAGAAACAGAAGCCATCAGTCTTCTTCAAAGAACACAGAAGATGTTAGCTGAGTCCAATTTACGGCTACACAAAATTGCTTCAAACAGTAGCAAGGTAATGGATGGATTTCCAGCTGATGATCTGGCCAAGGACCTGAAAAACCTAGACCTAGGGACAGATCCTCTTCCTGTTCAGCGTAGCCTTGGACTGAGCTGGAGTCTTGAATCAGATTCTTTCACCTTCCAAGTTTCCAAGGAAGAAAGACCCTTCACTAAGCGAGGCATACTCTCTACAGTCAACAGCTTGTATGACCCGTTAGGTTTTATTGCTCCCATCACTGTCCAAGGCAAAGCCCTCATCAGAGAACTTACCACAGAACCATGTGAATGGGATGATCCTCTTCCACCTGCCAAAGAAAGACAATGGAATGCATGGAAAGACTCCCTGTCAGAGGTAGAGCTTCTGCACATACCCAGGCCTTATATTCCGTCTTCTCTGTCCTCCATGCAGCACCAAGAGCTTTGTGTCTTCTCAGATGCCTCGTCAATGGCTATTGCAGCATTTGCCTACATACGAGCTATTGATAAACAAGGACAGTGCTTCATCGGGTTTGTCATGGGTAAATCCAAGCTAGCACCCAAGCCTGCACATACCATCCCCCGAATGGAGCTGTGTGCTGCAGTTCTTGCTGTAGAGGTGGCAGAGCTCATTTGTCAGGAGATGGACCTTGAGCTGCATGCCGTAAGGTATTACACAGACAGCAAGATTGTGCTAGGCTACATCTATAATGCTTCGTGAAGGTTTTACATCTATGTGTCCAACAGAGTCTCCAGAATTAGGAAGTCCACTACATGCACACAGTGGAATTATGTTGCAACAGAAAACAACCCAGCTGACATCGCAACAAGGCCGATTGCAGCAAGTCTCCTGCACAAAACAAGCTGGTTCACTGGTCCTCAGTTCCTAAAGCAGGCCCAACAACAGGTATCCCCAT
>NW_005188848.1:3164-5231 GCF_000239375.1 Pundamilia nyererei
GATGGGCAGTGTTGTTTACGTGCCTAGGAACACGAGCAGTGCATATAGAGGTGATTGAATCCATGTCCACCTCAAGCTTTATTAACGCCTTAAGAAGGTTTTTTGCCATACGAGGACCTTCCAAGGTTCTCAGGTCTGACCGTGGAACCAACTTCGTCGGTGCCTGTAGAGAGTTAAGGATCTTTACAGATGACTCAGAGGTCCGAAATTACCTTAGTAATGAAGGCTGCTCATGGACCTTTAATGCACCACACTCATCCCATATGGGAGGCTCATGGGAAAGAATGATTGGTGTTGCTCGTCGGATCTTAGATGCCATGCTGCTGCAGTCTGGGCCTACCCGTCTTTCTCATGAAGTCCTTGTCACCTTGATGGCAGAAGTGATGGCAATTATGAATGCTCGGCCATTGGTTCCGGTGAGTACAGATCCAGAGTCACCGACAGTCTTGACACCAGCAATGCTTCTTACTCAGAAAGCAAACGTTGTGTCTGCTCCCGAAGGGGTGTTTGACTTGAAAGACCTATACAGGAAACAGTGGCGACATGTCCAATGTCTAGCCGACATCTTTTGGAAACGATGGCGACAAGAATATTTGACAACACTGCAGTCCAGAAAGAAGTGGATCAATGACAAAAGGAACATGCAAGTCGGAGACATTGTCTTACTAAAGGATGACCAAACCAAGCGAAATGAATGGCCTATTGGTCTCATTGTTAAGAACATTCCTAGTCAAGATAATAAAATCAAAAAGGTGGAGGTTAGGGTTGTGAAACAAGGTGCTCCACGGATTTACCTACGTCCAGTTTCTCAGCTCATCCTTCTGTTCCCCAAGGAAACTATAAAGAAAGACTGAGGTATACAGGAAACTAAAAAGTAAAGTAAAAGAAGTAGTGGTATAAAATAATTTATACCAGGCGGGGAGTGTGTTGGTATAACTTTAATGTGGTAATATGCTTTTGTTTGTATGATTTGGCACCCTCTTGTGGCCACAGTTGTTACTTGGGAAGTTGTTATACCCAGCTAGTTTGCTACAAGTGCTCAGTGGAGGTGAAACTTTTGCCCACGCATGCCTGTAAGTTTTCATTACATACTATAACCTTAACTATCTGATTTGTGATGCACGTGTAATGTGCATATACTGAGTTACTATTTCAGCTGTGTGGTCATTACTCATTTGTAAAGCTACTTGTGTGCTAGCAACTGTATATTAGCATGTGTTGGCTAACTTGCTATGATCAATAATGCTAGTTAACTGAAGGTGATGTTTATGTTTAATTTAGGCAACCTTAAGATTTATGTTTTTTGCTGGTTGTCATGAAAACTAAGTTTCAATTAGTACATTATGTATGTTCAGTGAATGAGAAGGTAATTATCTGTTTTGTGTTTATTTAGCTTTACAAAAAGAAAAGAGAAAGGAGAGTAATGAAAATGGATAAAGGATACCATGTATAAGAAGCCTCAGTAACATGGCCTGTAAACTGGAGATGCAGATCGAAGTAAAGAAGAATCTCAGTTCAAAGCATTCTCTTCTTCTCATTCTGTTCACTGTCTGTCAAACTAGATAAGCTAAATCATGCCCACATCTAGTGAGGACAGAACAAAACTTGACTCCAAATATCTCAATCCAAAGGAACCATTTGGACAAAGATGGACACCAGTTTGTCAACTTGCATTTGAGCACATCATTGAAAAGCTGACAACTGCTCCAGTCCTGGGATTTGCAAACCCTAAGTTGCCATACATCCTCCATACAGATGCTAGCACAATCGGGCTTGGTGCTGCACTGTATCAGGAGCAAGACAGAGTCGCGTCATTGCTTATGCGAGCAGGGGATTGTCATGTAGTGAGGCCAGATATCCAGCCCATAAGCTGGAATTCTTAGCCTTAAAGTGGGCTATCACTGAAAAGTTCAATGACTACCTGTATGGAAACACTTTTACAGTGATAACAGACAACAATCCGCTTCGATACATACAGTGGGGCAAAAAAGTATTTAGTCAGCCACCGATTGTGCAAGTTCCCCCACTTAAAATGATGACAGAGGTCAGTAATTTGCACCAGAGGTA
>NW_005188848.1:6622-11273 GCF_000239375.1 Pundamilia nyererei
ACATTCTGTCTCTCACAGTTGAAGTGTACCTCTGGTGCAAATTACTGACCTCTGTCATCATTTTAGGTGGGGGAACTTGCACAATCGGTGACTGAGTAAATACTTTTTTGCCCCACTGTACTTACCACTGCTAAGCTAGACGCCACCAGTTACCGCTGGCTAGCTGCTCTATCCACCTATTCCTTTGACATCAAATACCGTGCTGGAAAGCAGAACCAGGATGTAGATGGGTTGTCAAGGAGACCACATGGAGAGTTGACAAATGACAGAGAGTCTCAAGATGAAAGTTTAAGGATTCAGGAATTCATCTCACATCACTTGGCTCCTATGGATGGCATTAAGGAAACTTGTCAGCACCATGCTTTGGTACAGAGGGAATCACCACTCTCTCCTTGTTTCATAGAGTCACTTGCAGTCCATCCAGATGTTGTTCCATCTGACTTTGGTGAAGATGAGGAATTCCTCAATAGCTTTCCCACAATTCCACAATACAGTAACACTAAATTAGCTGAACTTCAACGAACAGATCCTGCAATCAACAGAATTATTACCCTGCTTGAATCAGGGAATTCTGCTTGTGAGAGCCTAAAGTCAGAGTCGCCAGAACTTCTTTTGATGCTAAAAGAAATGACTCATTTTGAACTGAAAAATAACGTGCTATACAGGAGACGGCAGTGTGACAACAAAACTGTGTATCAGCTAGTCCTTCCCTATGTGTTAAGATCATCTGTACTCAGTTCCCTTCACGATGAAATGGGACACATGGGAATGGAACATACTCTTGAGTTGGCCAGAGCTAGGTTTTATTGGCCAAAAATGTCATATGATATTGAACTAAAAGTCAAAACATGTTCAAGGTGTGTTAAAAGGAAAAGCCAACCAGAAAAAGCTGCACCCCTTGTCAGTATCAAGACTAGCAGACCTATGGAGTTGGTCTGCATGGACTTTCTGTCCTTGGAGCCAGACAGTCATAATACAAAAGACATTCTGGTTATTACAGAGCACTTCACTAAGTACGCTGTTACCATTCCTACAAAAGAAAAGGCCACAACTGTTGCTAGATGTCTGTGGGAGCAGTTCTTTGTTCATTACGGCTTCCCAGAGCGTCTTCACGGTGACCAAGGTTGCGATTTTGAATCACAGATTATTAAGGAGCTTTGTACCTTACTGGGTATAAAGAAAATCAGAACAAGCCCATATCCCAGAGGAAACCCAGTGGAGCGCTTTAACCGCACGCTACTCGGTATGCTGGGTACCCTAAAAGCCAAACAAAAGACAAAGTGGCGTGAGTAAACTTTGTCACGTCAATCTTTTCACTCATGCTTACAACTGCACGAGGAACGAGGTCACTGGGTTTTCACCCTACGAGCTCATGTTTGGGCGACAACCTCGGTTGCCCATTGACATAGCCTTTGGCTTACCAATCAGAGAAGGCTCATCCACTTCACACTCGCAATATGTAAAAAAAGTATTTGCACTCATGTTCAGCTCCTCCCCGAACCTAGAGTGAGGTGTACTTACACAGGAGTGGGTTACAAATGTAAAAACAAAGAATAACCACTTTTTTTTTTACCTGATTTTTGTTTTTAAGAAAAATGAGAGCCACATATGAGGATATCCGTTTAAAATTTCGATAGAACACTAGCAGTATAATGTCCTCGTAAGTGGATATCAGGCCCCTGCAGAGCAATATGGAGTATTTTGGTCTAAATAACCCAAAATGTGATGTCCACATATGTGGATGCCAGGTCCTAGGAGGTTAATATTCTGAATGTTCTGCTGGTGAAAGTGCATGTGATTCAGTGAGACAAAGGAAATTATATTGCTTCAAATATCTTTTATTAGAAGCAAGTATCACAGTTGTTACAAGTTAACAGAACTTATGGCCCTTTTTCTCTAAACAAACAAACAAACAAAAAACAAAAAAAATGGGCCCCGATCTGCCAAAAATTAATATTTTCCCAAGATATGCAAGTAAAGGGTGCCAAATTAGTTCAAAATCTTTCACATTGCCATTCATGGTATATCTTATTTTTTCAAGTTGAAGAGTATTTGTAAGCTCTGCAAGCCACATCTTTAACACAGGAACCTCTTTGCCTTTCCAAAGCTGCAGGATCAGTTTCTTTGCGATAATAAGTGCATATGACATAAACCTTTTTTGAGAATGTTGTAAACTTTGTGTTTCTTTGGAAATCCCAAAGATAATTACTGTTGGATTTGGATCAATCTTGTTTTTAAAAATATTAGACAAATAAGTAAAAATGTCACACCAAAAACCCTGAAGCCTTGGATGAAGTGCAAAACTATGTAACAGATTTTCATAATGTGTCATGCATTTTTCACAGAGGGGAGAGCAGTCTGGGTACATTTTGTGAAGTCTTTCCCTTGAGTAATGTAACCTGTGTACAATTTTATACTGAATCAAACAATGATGGGAATTAATAAAGAGCGTATTTATGTTGCGTAAGACCTCCTGCCAAAAATCTTCCGATAGGGAAATCCCAAATTCCTTTTCCCACTCCTCTTTAATTGAGACAAAGGAAATTATATGAAAAAGCTTACAGAAGAAATGCCAGAATCTTCTCTTGGATTGCTCACACACTCCAGCTTGTTGTTTGCACGGGGTTTATTTCACAATTCACAATGCAGTGTTAGCAAAACTGAAGCAAGAAAGATTCTCAGCTTGCACAGTGTTGCTTGAAAGACATCCAAAAGTACCTAAAACTGTCTATATCAAGACACTGAGACAAGGTGGAACAGTTCCTTCTATCTGAGTCTAATTGACTTGAACTGACCTGCCTGTAATGCTTTTAGCCAACATCTAAATATCACTGCATAAAAGTGTGACAGTACCGGAACCTTTTGAGGAATCAACCAGAACATCAACTAAGTGACCTCAACTGCAGCTGATATAGTCCTTGTTATTCAAGCATCTGCTTTGATCCTGCTGACAGCAGCATCGAAACAATAGTATAATCTGAAAGCTGTCGACAGCTACCGTTGACTTTCTTCTAGAGCAAGATAGAGGACAGACCCATCAGCTCCTGGAAGATTTACTCTTGAACTCTATGAACAACATTTTTCACTGGTAAGTTATCTGTGCATTTACAACAGATAGTTTTCTCTTTCTCTCTTTCTCGTTCTTTGCTTATTTTCTTTAGTCACTTTGTGCAGAACTTATACTGTACAGAAAACTAATTTAGGTTTTATCTTAAGTATTAAGTTACTAGTTATTGCTTTTTTCTGTACTTTTCTGTTTGTGTATATGTTTCTACTCTGTGTATACTGTATACTGTGTCTGTGTCAAGCACTGTTTGCCTGTTGTGACTTTGTATGGGCTGCTATGTGGTGAGGAGAGCTTGTTATACTCTGACAGGGCAAGACCACTGGAGTGAAATGCATGATGGGATTCTCTGATGAGGAGGAAGAGTTTGAATAAACATGCTTGATTTCAGCTCACCCTGCTGTGTGTGTGTGTGTGTGTGTGTGTGTGTGTGTGTGTGTGTGTGAGTGAGAGAGAGAGAGACCTTGAGGCATGTCTGTTTGTGCTGTGTTCACTGAAGCTTTTTATTGAAGCCCTCATGAATCTTTTTCCTTCTCAAATATTCACTCCTTCTCTTGTACTGCCTTCATTTCTCCCCTTGGAGACTTCTCAGGTTTATCTTTTAGTCCCTTGCTGACTACCTCTTCAGACCTTATTACTCATTCCCTCTTATCCTAAACTCCTTCTCCACTAGTCTGTCATTCTCTCACGTGGTTTCATATCTATGACATTTTTTTTGAAATGTGGTATCAGTTCTGCTTAATTGTCAAAATGCTGGATGACGGGGAAAGAGATAAAGACAGTTTCACTCTCATGTTGTTTAATCTAAAGAGAAATGCCATACACATTTTGTTTTCTCAGAGGTACAATTTGCTAAAGTAATGCAATGCAGACCAACTGCTGATTCAAGCTGTCTTAAGTTTTTTATGTTCCCCTTAGTAGTATTAATTACCTCTGCTCAAAACAGTCCAGAGAGATTTAAATGTAAGACCAGCCCTTAAATGTCGACAGTGTAGGAAGCACTGCACCAAAATTTTAACCATGTCTAAAATAAAGAAAATGCAGCAGATTTACAAGAAGAGAATAACACAGAGAAGCAAAGAAAGAACCATAAGGTGGGTTCAGAAAGTCTGTCACCACTAAAATATATATTTATGAATTGTTTTAAAAAATATATATATACATATTTTGGTAACGTTTGCTTGGAAAATTGATATTAATTTTATTTATACAGCGCCAAATCACAACAACAGTCTTTATATTGTTATTATTTTTCCTTGACCTGGAAGGAGACAAAGGTCCTTGGGAGGGTTGCTTGAGAAAGGGCATAAAAATCAGTTCCAAATAGTTATGGATCAGAGCCACTTTGTTGTATCCACTTTTCTTGTGGTTCCTCTTAGTTCAACAATCCATTGTTTTTTCCTGGTGGATGCATTTTCAGTTCATTTCCATTTAAATCAGTTCACTGGGTGCTTTATTGGAATGGAATAGTTATTTGACACATTGCCAAAGCATACATGGGCCAAATTAGGCCCATTCATTTGTAAGATGAATGGGCCTCATTTTTTTAAGATGGCGCCGGTGAGGTCGGCTGCCGTCACGACTGCT
>NW_005188849.1:0-2348 GCF_000239375.1 Pundamilia nyererei
CACTTTTACACTACAAATGTGTCGACGCCTCTCATGTAGTTGCTGTGTTTTCTGGGACTGTGCTGATGTGTCTTCCATGATTAAACACAGCTGCAGTCATCAGAGCCGTGCACTACTTTGTGTTAGAGAACTTCAGGGTTGTCCCGGGTTTCTGTGCTACGAAGGTGGTTCACTTCTCACCAGGACAAATCACCAAAGAAACTTATGCTGTGAACTAACCTGCCACACAAAAGGTTCAGTTCCACATTAGAGATCAACAGGTGTGACATCACCACCCACCGACCAATCAATTCTCCAGGAAACAGGTCATCATTCCTGGCAGATCCTTCGGACCTCCGTGCAACAGTAGGAAGGTCAAAAGTTTTTTCTTTAATATAGAGTAATGTCCTTCAGTTTCCCTGGTGAGCATCAGTAAGAAGTAATAAATAATCCAGATTTTTATTTAGTGATTTTTTCCTTTGGTAAGAGACAAACTTACAATAAATGTGTTGCTTTATTGGCATTAATGTCTGATGCTAAAACAGGAAACCTGCTCTGTACTTGCTGCCTTCATATCAAATCTGCAGTAAAGTTTTATTCTATTTTTATATTGAATCTTTCCTCTGAAACTGCAGCTGGTCTGCATGTGAGAGAATCAAAGCTCAGCAGCTGGTTATGCTCTGAGTTCTGAGCTTTTCCACTGATTCTTTTATTGAAAGCATCAAACAGATTCTCTGCTGGGGGAATCTGTTCTATGAGTGCGAGCTGTAAATGACAACATCTTGTTATACTTCAGTCTAATCTGCTGTTGCTGAGTCTGTTTCCCTCTCCTGGAAACACACATGAAGATCACCTGTTCTATCGATCACATTCATTTCACTTTGATTTGAGATAAACTGAAGAGATTTCCAGACTTTTCTGTCAGTCAGCTTTAATCTTTAAATGGATTCAGTTTACAGTTGCACAGCTGTAATGTGCAGCTGTGACCTTAGAAACAAACAGAGCAGTGAGAGCGCACTCACAGATGAAATTATTAACTAGGATTCAAATGTTTACTGTGTGTTAAATCAGCAGATTCACTGAAACGTTTCCTGCAGGATTCATTTCTTGCCTTTTTAACATCAGTCTTGCAGTTGCTGGTGTAGTTTTATGTTCTTTATAGGTGTTTGATCACCATTCAATAACATCTCTGGATTAGGTGACACTCATAGGGATCATTTTCAATGTAAGAGTCATGTGATCCATGAACCGCCCCTTCCAGATTGGTCAGATGCTGCCATCATCATGCAGGGTAAACCCTGGTTTAACTTCATGAGTTTATAACAAGCTTCATGTGATGATTTATCCTGATCACCAGTGTTAAAGTAAGATAATGGAAAGATGTCCAGGGTGTGCTGAATGAGGTTTGGAGTACAGCGCCCTCTTCAGCTCGCTTTGCATTGATGAGCATGAGCAGAGGGAGACCTTGGGGCTGAAGCTTTGTGCTGATTGCTGTTTTTTGTTGCAGTTTTTCTTGGTTTTATGCAGTTTGTGTGTTTGTTGATAATGTTTTCATGCACTGACGTGTGTCATTAGCTGTGCAGTGACTGAATAAAGCAGAACTAACAGTCACAGAAGTGCATCTGATTCCTTTGTGTGCTTCATCGGTTTCTCTCATGCTTAGTGTGCCGCAGCTATTTTTGGTCACTAGTTAGCAGCATCAAAGGTTTTTTCCACTTATAAGTTTTTAAGCACATTTAGTAAAAGCCTGCTGCTGTTTGGACACATAAGACTAGGATGTAAGAAGTCAGGGACTGTGTGAGGAAGCTTTATCATTTGCTTTCCTTTACAGTTCATGCTGTAGGCTAACTAAGGGGCTATTTTTAAAGGCTTTGATTTCATGCAGTTCTCAAAATTGTGGGGAGAAATATTTTTTAAACACATCTGCATTTGCAGACAATGACCTGAAGATGGAAAAGTTAGAAATGACAGTTTGTCTGTTTTGCTTTTAAGAGACAAAATCTGTTCAGGTAGTTAATCCCACATAAGAAATGCCAAAACGTGTGAACCACTGAGAGTCGTCCAGCATTGTTATCAAAGCTGAGAACTTTCACCTGCTGCTCAAACATGTTTCAGTCTGAGTGTGTGCAGGATGCAGCCGGAGCTCTGCAGGCTCCTCCCAGTCTGACCTTCTTGATGATGATGATGATGATGATGATGATGATGATGACTGCAGCATCACTGTCAAAGCTTCATCAGCTTGAATGGAAACAGAGCTCAGCAAGAGGAGGAGCTACAGCAGTGAACATGAAAGGCTTCATGTAGGAGCTGAAGAGCTGCTGTGTTCTCTCTATTGTTCATTCAGTCCAAGAGAAAATCATGTTGCTGCT
>NW_005188849.1:3633-6669 GCF_000239375.1 Pundamilia nyererei
CTGAACACAGATATCTGACTACTCTTCAAAGAGGAGGGAAGTGGTATTCAAAGCACAGCTTCATATCAGATGGATTCTGCTAATTCCTGTTTTATCAGAGTCACTGTGGTTACAGCTGCTAATGAAACACTGTGGGAGGATTCACATGAGCAGCAAATCCACATCAACCACAAACCAAACATAAAAGCACATAAAAACACACTAACAAACAAATAGCATTTATACAACACATGACTCTGAATCAAACTTCTCACTCTGGTCTTTATTAGTCTGAAGCTGCTTTTAGACTGAAACATGTTTCCAGGCAGTTCTTGAATCTGTATTTTGTCTGAAACGTTTCCCTCGTGTTACAGGACGACACAGCGTCTCACCTGTGTGGATTCCTCCGTGGTGATGGTATTCTGAGACGATGATGAGCTTGCTGCATGTGTGGATCCTGACACAGAGTCTGTGGGAGCCTTTAAAGGTGAAGGACGGACCGTGAGCAGCTAAAGGTCAAAGGCCACTGCTGCAGCCTGGGCAGTAAAACGTGTGTGTGCAGTTTATTTGTTCATTTCATCTTGGTGAGAGTTGCCATGGCAACCCAGTACAGAAGCCCAGGTTGGCCGTCACATCATACTGGTGTGACTACACACGACGGTACAAGAGTCACCACCAGCACCCCCTACAGGCCGAGCCCCAAATACACCACTGTGGCTGACAGCAGCTCTGATCTCACTGGCACACAGCTTTGGTCCTGCACAGGTTTCAGGCTGTGTCAACTTTTACTGCCAAGTCAATGTTCATGTGTGTTCAGAGAAAACTGCTTAGAAGCTTCCAATAAGGAGCTGACACAGATCTGCATTTGTCCATGACTGAGGACGAGCTACTGGCAGTTTAAAGAAGTCAAACAGAGGACGGTTTTACAGATTAAATACTTTATTTGATGCATGCATGAGATAAACAACAGTCAATGAAATCAATGACTGTATTCAACAGCTATAAATGCAGCAAGTCACAGTCACTGCTTTCATCCACACCTGTGAGCTTGTGAATTAAAGCTGGAGGAAAGATGAACCAAACTCCGCTTTCCTCGGCTCTGACAGGTTCCCACGGAGCAGGCTGGGCCTCGCGTGGGCCCCTCAGAGAGGCCTCCAGACACCCCTGCAAACACCACCAGCCGGGTCCCGCCGCGGGAGGAGCCAGGTCCCGCCGTGGGAGCCGGGTCCTGGCTGGGAGTCTGAAGCACACAGTCACCACCTCCAGACTTTACACTTTATTACTGTCACAATGATCATGATTTGTTTTAATATGAATGTTTTGCCTTCAGCTTTTGCCACCACCTCTAACACTGCTTCTTCTGTTGTTGGGTGGATTCTGAAAATCTAACAATAAACTTGTGTAAACGAACAAAAATGAGCTCAAAGAGATTAAATATCCGTCCCTCTAACAATCAAACAGCCCAAACAAACATATATTTAAAACTTTTTCTATCTATTAAAAAACAAAAAGCTCCTACAGTTTGTTTCTCCACATATTCAGCTGTACTGAGGAAAATCAGGTTATAATTCATTTACACTTAAAATCACACCAAACCGCCACTGAAGGCTTCGATGCCTGATCATGTGACCTCTCACTGTGGGAAACATTGTGTGAGCTGAGCTCTGTGGTTTAGAACAAAGGTTTGTTCTGGCTACATAAATGTTATCTTTTATATTTAATCTGACGACTTTGTTACTTATTGAGACATTGATGATGCGTTTTTGCTGCTCCCCATCCTGGAGAGCTTTCTCTGGGATTAATCTCAAAAACCCAGCAGGGACGTGGATGTCCCCACAGTAACTCGTGAAAAGCGCCCGATGATTTCATTCAGTTTTATTTATACAACACCAAATCACAACAACAGTCGCCTCAGAGCGCTTTATACTGTAGAGCCTACAACAACACACACAGAGAAAACCCAACAATCATATGACCCCCTATGAGCAGCACTTTGGCGACAGTGGGAAGGAAAAACTCCCTTTTAACAGGAAGAAACCTCCAACAGAACCAGGCTCAGGGAGGGGCGGGGCCATCTGCTGTGATTGGTTAAGTCACTGGGACTCGAGTGGACCCTGACGGACTCGCAGACTTGGGAAGTGTTATTCCTGTTTCACACATACAAACACAGACTTTGGTCTTTGTGAGGATGTCATAGAGAATAATATGAGAGCAGCCTGCAGCACACACAATGATCCAAATGATGGATATCCCATAAAAAACTATTGACTAGTTGGGTTTGTGCATCCCGAATTCCCACTTTCAGGTTCCCACCTGTCACTCGGAGGCTGCAGTCACTCCTGAATATCTGTTCGAACTGGACGTTTTCATTCTTACACACTGTAGGAATAATACTTGGAGCATCCTGGTGTGACAGGATTACATTTGTCTCTTTCCTTTTTGTGTATAAAGACAGCTTTAAAGTACCTGTGACCAGCACCACTAACAGTACCACTACTGGGACTCCTCCCCCGTGTGAATTTTCATGTGGCGCAACAAATGATTACTGCGTGTGAACATTTTCCCGCACGTTTGACAAGAATAAGGCCTCTCGTCTGTGTGAGTTCTCATGTGGCGCAGCAGATTGCTGCCTCGGTTAAAAGCCTTTCCACACGTTTCGCAGGAATACGGCGTCTCTCCCGTGTGGACGGTCGTGTGTCTTTTGTATGTCGACAAGTCTGAAAACCTGTCCCCGCAGGTATTACACAGGTAAGGCATCTCACCTGTGTGCGTTCTCATGTGGACCATCAGATTACTCCTCACCGTGCAACCTTTCCCACATATTTTGCAGGAATACGGCTTCTCGCCTGTGTGAGTCCTCATGTGGACGGTCAGCGTTCCCCTCTGAGTGAAACTCCTCCCACACGTTTCACAAGAATACGGCTTCTCACCCGTGTGGACTCTGTGGTGATCAATCATCTTGTACTTGTTCTTGAAGGCTTTCCCACAAAAGCCGCACGTTAAAGACTTTTCCCCTGCGGTGGCGTTACACGGACTCTCTGACACCGGAGAGTCTCC
>NW_005188849.1:7679-9203 GCF_000239375.1 Pundamilia nyererei
CAGGCTGGGTTAATAAAGTGTTCTGGCTCTGATTCATTGATTGGCTCAGGTGGGAACAAAAGCTCCTCCCCTGCGTCAGGCTGAGGCTCACCTGTCTTGTGCAGCTGTGTTTCGGGTTTCCAGGTGATGCTCAGCAGCCTCTGCTGCCGGTCGATCACTTCCTCGTACTGGACGATGGTTTTTTCAAACTCCAGGAAGATTTCCTCGGCGGCAGCAGTTAGTCGCTCGTTGATAAACTCTCTCAGGTACCGAACTGACGACATCGCGGCTCCGACAGCTCACAGATCCGGCGGAGAGACCACCACAGCTCCGACTTCCTGCTGAAGCTCCCGGAGGAAAGCGAACAATACTGGCAGCGTTTCCTCTTCACTTCCGCCTCGTGTCACAGGGAAGCTGTCCCGGTGGCTGGAAAACATGGAAATGGTGCATTAGCGCCATCTGCTGGCGTGGAGTGTGGACCAGCGTCACTGAGAAAAAGACGATGTTTCCTCACAGCTGTCAGTTTCCTGCTGTTTAAACCAGAGCGTCCAAAGTGCCGATGACTCATCTCTCCTGCTTTCCTCTGTCCTGTAACACCGTCATCCTTCCTTTTCCTCCACCCACTGCTTTTGCATCGTTTCTGCTTCATCATCCTTTGTGTTTCTGTGTGTCTGAAGCTGATTAGAGGGGCAGCTTTGTGGAGCTTGCTTTGCAGGCTGATCTACTGCTTCATTCCTTATTTACAGAATGATTGTTGTGTTTGTTGGCTCTCTGTCAGGACGTCTGCTGACTTGTATCTGCAGTATATTGAACAGGTAACAGTCTTGTGAGTTTCTCTGGTGTATTATGATCATCCACCCTTGATCCTTCCCTGTATGTTAACATGAACCTCAGGAACAATGAACACAACCCCAGTTTGACTGATCTGCATGCCTTTATGTACAGTTTAAAGTAAAAGCTCTCCTTCTTTTCCAACACTGTGGCATCAGGACGTATTCCTGGTAAAGCTGCTGTTCACTGATGTTTAAGCTGCTCTGACACCGTCTGAGTCACAGTCCACACAAAGCTTTATATCCACCCTGTTTCCCCAGAGTGGTTCAAAGTGTCCATGACCCTGGAGACCACCTGATCTCCTCTGATCTGTGGAGGCATTCCTGCACGTTCGTTCAGTGACGTTTGCTTCCACATCTTTTAAATGTCTCCAGATATTACAAAACAATTTCCAGTAGGAAGGAATATTTATTCTACACATCAAACACTAACTTGACCATCATGAATTCATTTTCAACCTAAACTTCAGAATACGCTTTAAGTTTGAGCTCACATGAAAGATCAACTACTTTGAATCTGTTGTGATGTTTCTGGTGCTCCTGGTCTTAAAAATGATATTTCTCAATGTTTATGTTGCTTTGAATTCGTGCTGTAAAAACGTGCAAAACTACATTTTCTTTGCTTTGACAAAAACAACTGTAAAACATGACAAGTCACATGTTCTGGAGCCTTCTGAGGATGTCACGCTTAAACCTCAAATGATCTAAAAAAATA
>NW_005188849.1:10362-11254 GCF_000239375.1 Pundamilia nyererei
CGCTCAATCCACAAATAACCGAGACAATAACACAGACTTCAGTCAAACATGAGAACGTGACACGGACTGATGGAAGACCTCACGTCTGTGTGCCTGCGGTCAGCAAGGAAACCAGCTGACGCGCTGCTTCTCCACCTGTCCGGTTTTTAGATTTGCACGATTAGACATTAATGTAGCAGTGAGGACACCACAGAAACACAAAAACAGGAAACACTTACAGCTTTATCGTACAGATATTATATAAATTACATCTGTGCAGAAAGCAGGCAGGGTCAGGGACAGCCTTTATAGCAAACTAATGAATAAATACAGTCGTGTCCACTGACGCACAGCGACTCACAACAAACACAAACATGAAGAGTGTAGCACACGTGTGTGAGACACAGCTACTGCTGAGCAGACAAAACGAAACGTGGAGACTTCGTCTGTGGTTTGAAATATTTACAGTACGTAGTGTCTGTGCAGGCGCGCTGACAGCACCGCGGCTGTTTCTCTAATAAATACAATCTGAACTATCAGTATATGAAACAAGTGATGCTAACAGTCATGTTACATTTGGCTGGGGTCTGCTGTAATCTGTGATCTAACCCATGCAGCGTGCTTGTTTCAGAGAGAGCAGCTGGGCAATAACGAGCCCTTCGTGGCTGCGCAGGCAGCACGACTTGCCCCGAAATGTAAAGTATCAAAAACAGATCTTCAGCTGTGAGTCTGGGTTTTGTAGATTAAAGTGGGGAACACACGCCAACTTCAATCTTACGCTCTGTCCTGACATCATTCACCTGCTGTTACTCTATTTAACCATGTGCAAAAACAAGATGGCAGAGCCTGCATCATAGTTAGGGCTGTGCAATATGACGAAATATATCGGACGTTGAAATGTTATTTTATACGC